>NC_091237.1:17830058-17862558 GCF_040958095.1 Procambarus clarkii | reverse complement strand
CAGGAGGACGCTGCGACAGGAGGACGCTGCGACAGGACGAGGCTGCGACAGGACGAGGCTGCGACAGGACGAGGAGGCTGCGACAGGAGGACGCTGCGACAGGAGGACGCTGCGACAGGAGGACGCTGCGACAGGACGAGGCTGCGACAGGACGAGGCTGCGACAGGACGAGGAGGCTGCGACAGGAGGACACTGCGACAGGAGGACGCTGCGACAGGAGGACGCTGCGACAGGAGGACGCTGCGACAGGACGAGGCTGCGACAGGACGAGGCTGCGACAGGACGAGGAGGCTGCGACAGGAGGACGCTGCGACAGGAGGACGCTGCGACAGGACGAGGCTGCGACAGGACGAGGAGGCTGCGACAGGAGGACGCTGCGACAGGACGAGGCTGCGACAGGACGAGGAGGCTGCGACAGGAGGAGGCTGCGACAGGAGGAGGCTGCGATAGGAGGAGGCTGCGACAGGACGAGGAGGCTGCGACAGGAGGACGCTGCGATAGGAGGAGGAGGCTGCGACAGGAAGAGGAGGCTGCGACAGGAGGACGCTGCGATAGGAGGAGGACGCTGCGATAGGAGGAGGACGCTGCGATAGGAGGAGGAGGCTGCGACAGGACGAGGAGGCTGCGACAGGAGGACGCTGCGATAGGAGGAGGACGCTGCGATAGGAGGAGGACGCTGCGATAGGAGGAGGACGCTGCGATAGGAGGAGGAGGCTGCGACAGGAGCGCGTAGCTCTGGTTGCGAGAGACACGAAACTGCAGTATTCACGCACCAGGAGATGACCAAGTGACCACAGATGCCCGAGGCCTGACACATGTAGTCGCCGCTACAGATGCTGTCCACCTCGTGAGCTACTAACGCCCGTGTCTCCCCCCCCCCCCTCCTCCCCAGTATCTATAGTTCTCACCTCATTCTCCCCACCAATTCCCCCCCCCCCCTTATCTCCCCAACCATTCTTCCCCACCCAATCTCCCTCCCCAACGTCCAGCCCCCACCCCATCACACGCTCCCATGCCTCAATGACCACTGGCCAGGAAGTTAAGAAGTGCGCTGATGGAATCCCAAAATCTCGCTTCTGTGGGGGGTGCCTCTTAGGTCACTTTCCTTGGGGGGGGGTGCCTCTTAGGTCACTTTCCTTGGGGGGGGGGGTGCCTCTTAGGTCACTTTCCTTGGGGGGGGGGTGCCTCTTAGGTCACTTTCCTTGGGGGGGGGTGCCTCTTAGGTCACTTTCCTTGGGGGGGGGGGTGCCTCTTAGGTCACTTCCTTTGGGGGGGGGGTGCCTCTTAGGTCACTTTCCTTGGGGGGGGGTGCCTCTTAGGTCACTTTCCTTGGGGGGGGGTGCCTCTTAGGTCACTTCCTTTGGGGGGGGGGGGTGCCTCTTAGGTCACTTAACTTGGGTATGGGGTGCGCGCGCACACACACACAGGATGGCAATCACTTCGAAGTGACTAACACACACACCACACACACACACACGCAGTTGATTGACAGTTGAGAGGCGGGACCAAAGAGCCAAAGCTCAACCCCCGCAAGCACAATTAGGTAAGTACACACACACACACACACACACACACACACACACACACACACACACACACACACACACGGGGGGGGGGGCCTGATAGCTGAGTGGACAGCGCTCTGGACTCGTAATCCTAGGGACCCGGGTTCGATCCCCGGTGATGGCTGAAGCAAAATGGACAGAGTTTCTTTCACCCTGACGCCCCCTGTTATCTAGCAGTAAATAGGTACCTGGGAGTTAGACAGCTGTTACGGAGCTGCTTCCTGGGTGTGTGTGTGGGGGGGGGGAATAAAAATCAGTTGATTGATTGACAGTTGAGAGGCGGGCCGAAAGAGCAGAGCTCAAACCCCGCAAGCACAACTAGGTGAATACACACACACAATGAGACAATGAGAGAGAAACAATCCGTTGATTGAAGGTTCAGAGGCAGTGTCGGAGTTCAATCCCCGATGGTCCACAAGGCTTGGCCCTTGAGCCGCACATATCCCAGTCCTTTATCCCCCTCCCCCCACCCCAGTGCCACAAAGTAATGAGGCTTAGCGCTTTCTCTTCATAATTAACTTACATAATCAGGGAGATATACAGGCTTAAGTTCCGCAGTTAATCCTTAAGCATCAGTTACAAAGACATCCAAACAGCTACTGATATTCACCAATGAAGATTACGGGGCTATTCATGCCCGTGCCGCCTCTTGGGGCGGCTTGAGCTTCACCAATCACCAACAAAGAGCATTAAATGAAACCTCAGAACACTGAAAAGAATTACTGAACAAAAAATTGTACCACTTACGGGGCTATTCATGCCCGTGCCACCTCTTGGGGCGGCTTAATCTTAATCCGAAAGAGCAGTAGTAGAAGTTTCAGCCCCGCTCCTGTGCCAGGTAAGTCCATCACGGGCTCACCATAGCCCGTTCTACTTGCCCCGCTCCTGTGCCAAGTAAGTCCATCACGGGCTCACCATAGCCCGTGCTACTTGCCCCGCTCCTGTGCCAGGTAAGTCCATCACGGGCTCACCATAGCCCGTGCTACTTGCCCCGCTCCTGTGCCAGGTAAGTCCATCACGGGCTCACCATAGCCCGTGCTACTTGCCCCGCTCCTGTGCCAGGTAAGTCCACTACGGGCTCACCATAGCCCGTGCTACTTGCCCCGCTCCTGTGCCAGGTAAGTCCACTACGGGCTCACCATAGCCCGTGCTACTTGCCCCGCTCCTGTGCCAGCTAAGTCCATCACGGGCTCACCATAGCCCGTGCTACTTGCTCGCTCCTGTGCCAGCTAAGTCCATCACGGGCTCACCATAGCCCGTGCTACTTGCCCCGCTCCTGTGCCAGGTAAGTCCACTACGGGATCACCATAGCCCGTGCTACTTGCAACTTGTAGTTCCCAGTAGCTGAATCTTAAACAACAACAACAGTAGTAGTAGAGGACATACCTGGTGGTTGACGTTGGCAACGGAGGGCCCCTGGTGCAGGAGGGCCTTCACCACCTCGCTGTGGCCCGCCCACGCCGCCAGATGCAGGGGCGTCGACCCCTTGCCGTCCTGCACATTGCACGACGCCTCGTGGGCCAGCAGCAGCGACACCACGTCCCTGCGGCCACACACAACACTACAGTTACTCACCGCTCGCTAGCCACTATCCATAAGTCACTATCCTAGAAACATGGCTCGCTAGCCTAGCTACACAAGTCACTATCCTAGAAACATGGCTCGCTAGCCTAGCTACATAAGTCACTATCCTAGAAACATGGCTCGCTAGCCTAGCTACATAAGTCACTAGCCTAGCTACATAAGTCACTATCCTAGAAACATGGCTTGCTAGCCTAGCTACATAAGTCACTATCCTAGAAACATGGCTCGCTAGCCTAGCTACATAAGTCACTATCCTAGAAACATGGCTGGCTAGCCTAGCTACATAAGTCACTATCCTAGAAACATGGCTCGCTAGCCTAGCTACATAAGTCACTATCCTAGAAACATGGCTCGCTAGCCTAGCTACATAAGTCACTATCCTAGAAACATGACTCGCTAGCGTAGCTACATAAGTCACTATCCTAGAAACATGGCTCGCTAGCCTAGCTACATAAGTCACTATCCTAGAAACATGGCTCGCTAGCCTAGCTACATAAGTCACTAGCCTAGCTACATAAGTCACTATCCTAGAAACATGGCTCGCTAGCCTAGCTACATAAGTCACTATCCTAGAAACATGGCTCGCAAGCCTAGCTAGACACAAGTCACTATCCTGGTTACATAGTTCACTATCAACTACACCCACGTTAGAAGAGATCAACCCATCCATGTTGGGTTGTAATTTTTGCATCTTATGATAATTCCCTTACGAAATTTAGACTTAAAAAGTTTAATTCTTTAAATGAGTTATATAAATCATTACAGCTGTGGCAATTTAGACTTACAACTTAGGTCTAGAACTGACGAACTCTCTCTGCAATTAGCTAGTCGAGCTAATTCGCGTGGCACCTGCATCTTGTGCTAATTCCCATCTTATCTCAATCTTAAGTTCACAAATTTATCGCAAACATCTGTATAGCACTAAGTAATTGGCTTTACATCTATGTATAGTGGTAACTAATTACTATTACACCGATGAGCACTGCTTATTTCTTTTACACTTACACCTTGAGCTAATTTCCCCTTACTCCTCCTCCTTGAGCAAATTAATTCCCCCATACATCTACGTATCACGCAAATTAATTCGCTGCATTTATGTCTTCAACTAATTCCTTTCCCAATTGCACTATGGCCTAACTCATTCGCCTTGCAATTAAATCTAGCATATACAAGTGTGGCTAAGAGTGAGTAAGCGTTACGGGCTATTCATGCCCGTGCCACCTATTGGTTAGCTTAATCTTCATCAATCAATCAGAGTAAGTGATTCAGTATTAGAGCAGACAGGAAGCCTCGGGGAATTTCATCGACAAAACACACACACAATGTCTACTACGGGCTCACCATAGCCCGTGCTACTTGGAACCTCTTGTTCCGAGTAGCTGAATCTATAACCACACCACTACCACCTCGACAAAATACAATGTATCAACAAAACAAATCTACAAGGGCCGCGATGAGGCTTCTCCGAAGCCTCATCTAGCTTCAGGCTAGCGAAATCCCAGCTTCGGAATCCTAGTGAGGGCAGTAGCACCCCAGGTTGGAGGTCTTTTAACCATATGGCGTGGCGGCACAATTGGCTAAGGCGCAGCTGGAAACATCCCCTGCATAGGTTCGAACCCTCATCACGGCCCTTGTGGATTTGTTTATTTGATATAGCAGGCTATTGTGATTTCTGGATGTATACAATGTATCATACTTGAGTACTCCCTAGGGGGGGTAGAAATAGCCTAAGCTACTCCCTTTGAGATGTATTTTTTCTTGTCTCAATAAACATAACTTGAACTTGACCAGACCACACACTAGAAGGTGAAGGGACGACGACGTTTCCACTTGTGAATGGTCCAGGACGGACCGAAACATCGTCGTCCCTTCACCTTCCAGTGTGTGGTCTGGTCAACATACGTCAGCCACGTTATTGTGACTCATCGCCTGCATACTTCAACTTGAGTACTCACTTGTGACCGTTGAGGGCAGCATGATGGAGCGCCGTATATCCACTGTTGTCCTGGACGTTAGCTCCTGGACCTCGGCGCAAACTGTCATACACAAAGAAATTAGAAAGAATTTGTCCATTGTCAGAGTAAATAGGCAGTGATGTGGTGGAGGCTGACTCCATACATCGTTTCAAGTGTAGATATGATAAGAGCCCAGTAGGCTCAGGAATCTGTACACCAGTTCAGTTCGTCCTCCAAAAACGGGGGTGGTAAATGTAAGAAGACAAATAAGTGCAATTATGTACTATTCATAGCAGTTAGGAACTGTACTTATTTTCACTTAGTATTAAATCGTACTGTCAAATATATCGTGAATATTTGAGTTTACCCGAGAAACTGAATAGAAAACCACAACCTCACTTAACCGTCTTAGTTTTTTGAAGATAATAATTTTATTGCTTCTTAATTACAATTAGTACTTAACCTATAGCTATATTGATATTACAGTTTTATAAAACTAATAAAACAAAACTAAAATATATCAATAAATTGTAAAGTAACTCAGGATATTTTAAAATTTTGTATAAAATCTATATTGTTTAATAAACCTGAAAAAGAAATTTCTGATATTTAAAACTTGTGTATTGATAATTGACATTGAAAACTTAATTCTGAGTGTCTTAACAGAAAATGAGAATTAAATCGGGGGAGGGAGTTGGGTAAATGTAACAGCCCCATAAGTGCAATTATGCACTGTTTATGACAGTAAGAAAGTGTACTTATTACACTTAGTAGTAAATCGTACTGTCAATTCGTTGGATGGGTTGGCCTAGTGGGCGCAGAGGGACCGCAAAGAACCGACCACACACTGTGGTCATGGTGGTGAATCAGTGCAACACCGCTTCACTGTTTTAGGCAAGTTTAACTGTTGAGTTCATCCATTGTCGGCATTACTCGAGGGGATACCAATCAAAAGTAATTACAAGTGTGTGTACATTATCTATTTTAGCTCGTGTACAGTTACGAGCTAAAAATTGATAACAAGAGCGAAAATTGCCAGATCATTGCAACATTAACACAGTTCACAGTTACACACACAATTACCACTGAGGTTAAACGGTACAAATGTTGTTAAAAACATCGGACATAACCATACTGAAGCCGAGCTATGAGTCATAAATACTCGTCAAAAGCCTGAGATAGAAATAAGAGGTATTGAGACAGCCAGAGACTTAGGGCCTGAGCAGAAATATCCCTAAAAAAAAAAAGATAGCAGTAGTTTGGAGGCGGGTGTGTTCCTAGTGAGTAAAACCTACAACAGAAATCACGTGACTATTTTGTGTGTGCGTGTGTGTTTAGAATACGGGCTCACCATAGCCTGTGCTGCTTGGAACTTTTTGTTCCAAGTAGCGAATCTTAAACAACATATTATGTGTGTGTGCGCAAGATGGGAGTTAGTCACTGTGTTGTGACGCATAGCTGAGGCCTTGACTCACCTGCTGGTGCTCTACTTGTTATTGGAGTGGTAGGTGTTTGTGGGGGTTTGTGGCTCACCTAATTGGGTTTGTGGGGGTTTGTGGCTCACCTAATTGGGTTTGTGGGGGTTTGTGTCTCACCTAATTGGGCTTGTGGGGGTTTGTGTCTCACCTAATTGGGTTTGTGGGGGTTTGTCTCTCACCTAATTGGGTTTGTGGGGGTGTGGTTGACCTTAAGCTCTTTGGTCCCACCTCTCACACCAAGTCGACGGATGTTAAAGTTGTTCCCGAGTTATTTTGAAGCAATGTAGAGAGTATGCGTTCAACACTTAGCAATTTCCATTTGTTCGCTAATCTGACACAGGAAAAGAAATCTGCCTGTCTAATTTAGATATTTAGTTTTTGCGTTTCCTTGTTCGTGTACCACCCATTACAAATAGTTTTCTGTGTAATAGTCTTCTGAAGGCATTACCTGGCTTCTCTTCCCCATTGAGAAGTTTGTATGTGGTGATCATGTCTCCCCCTGACTGCTTTCTCTTCCAATAATGTGAAATTTGATTCCTTTAGTCCTTGTAGCTCATACCACTTGGTTCTTGGACTTCAATAGCGGCATTCCTCCTAACTTTCTTCAGCGTCGTTTTGTGTTTAATAAAAACTGTACACTTGTGCCTCATTTTCCAGTCTGATGTGGTTTATATGCAAGGTCCCTGAATGACGCCTTGTTGCTATCTGAAGGCACGTGGACTTTGCGTGGGGGAGCCTGTGTGGGCTTCGGAAAACTAGTTTTTTTTTTAACTTGAGGGAGTCGCAGTCCACGACCCCGGGTTCGATTCCCGGCCTAAGCAGAAACAAATGGGTAGAGTTTCTCTCACTTGATGCCTCTGCTCATGTGGTAGTAAATAGGTACTTGGGAGTCGGTTGTTGCGGGGTGTAGCCTAGTGACGTGTGTACGAGAGTGAAATATATGTAGTGGATATGATAGAGAAGATAAAGGCTGGCATCAATACATTAGACAACCGAGGGTTAGAAAGTCGGGGTCCAAGAGCTAACAGCTCGATCCTGCAGGCACAAATAGTAAATAGCCAAACATGGCTATGCTCCCCCCGGAACACCTCCCCCACGCCCCCCCTCCCTCTATTCTTCCTTCAATTTTCTCGTGGTGTGAATCAGTTAATTGTGTGTTTAGTAGTTAATGTTCCTTTGCGAATGTGAACCGTTCCGTTGTTGTTCGTTGCGCGGCCTGCCCTTACACCGTCCTTGTTCCGTTGTTGTTCGTTGCGCGGCCTGCCCTTACACCGTCCTTGTTCCGTTGTTGTTCGTTGCGCGGCCTGCCCTTACACCGTCCTTGTTCCGTTGTTGTTCGTTGCGCGGCCTGCCCTTACACCGTCCTTGTTCCGTTGTTGTTCGTTGCGCGGCCTGCCCTTACACCGTCCTTGTTCCGTTGTTGTTCGTTGCGCGGCCTGCCCTTACACCGTCCTTGTTCCGTTGTTGTTCGTTGCGCGGCCTGCCCTTACACCGTCCTTGTTCCGTTGTTGTTCGTTGCGCGGCCTGCCCTTACACCGTCCTTGTTCCGTTGTTGTTCGTTGCGCGGCCTGCCCTTACACCGTCCATGTTTACTGCTCCTCTCTCCTCTCCTGCTTCCTTCTCATTATTATTGTACTAGAGGATGATCTGTCTGCCATCTGGAGCGATTCCTAGTGTGTGTGTGTGTGTGTGTGTGTGCGTGTGTGTGTGTGTGTGTGTGTGTGTGTGTGTGTGTGTGTGTGTGTGTGTGTGTGTGTGTGTTCCTAGACTCTGACTCGTGAAGTATAGAAGGTTCGCAATTATTTTGTAACCATGAGGCTTGTGTATCAAATTAGGCAGCAGGGTGGCTGAGGAGGCCTGGGCTAAGTGTGCTCCCTCAAGGCGTTCCCTTCCCATTTGGTGATTATGTCCGGGCTCTTAGATTAGCTGCTGTTTGGCCCCTGGTGGCATGATTGGCACTCTGTTGTTGGTGGTGATAAGGGAGAAGACAGTGTTAGTTCAGCTCTGGGCATGAGGCTATAGCACGGAAGGAGGGGGGGGGGATGGGTGGGAATTTTGTGCTTCCCTATGTGTGCACAGGTCCCCATACAGTGCACACACACAGGTAGCTGCTGGCTTAAGTCCCATCTCACAGGTGCAACGCTTGCAGTAGGGCGGTGTTTGCACCACAGGTGGAATGCATTAGGCAGAGATGTGGTGGAGGCTGACTCCATACACAGTTTTAAATGTAGATATGATAGAGCCCAGTAGGCTTAGGAATCTGTACACCAGATAATTGATAGTTGAGAGGCGGGCCCAAAGAGCCAAAGCTCAACCCCCGCAGGCACAATTAGGTGAGTACTGGCTGGTTCAATGTTCCATACTGGGAGAAGTCTGAGTAGCTCAACCCCCGCAAGCACAACTAGGTGAGTACACACACCCAGAAAGCACGTAACTGCCTTTAATATTATATATATATATATATATATATATATATATATATATATATATATATATATATAAACTATTGAATCAGTTCAGAATATTTCTGTACTAATAAAAATCGCCTTAAGTATATACATTTTAATTGTTTAGATAAATTACAAATCATATATGTAATTAAATCTGAGAGAGGAAGCCAGACATTTTTAATAGACTTTAGAAAAGTAACCTACTTCCTGGGCAGGGAACACGGCATTCCCGTAATAGGAAAGTGGTATATGTCTCCCATCAACCCGTCCTCAGACCCAAGTCCATTCCACCCAGAGGTCGACCACAAAGACGCATTCGACAATTTTAACATGATGTGCATTCAAAATAAAAAATTTCGAAAATATAAATGATTATAGTTATATATTAGTATACTGTGCATATTTAGGCACTGGTTAGGTTAGATGTTTAGGTTCTGTTGGCGATTATTTGTATTTGTAGTAAGCGGGTGAAGCATTTATAGCGTTGTGGTTCGAACACAAGTCGTCAGCGAAGTATTCGGACTCCATCAGTTGTGAGTCGTGTGTAAACCGTTGTTCATTCATAAACAGGGGGGGTTTAGCGGGTGCATGGAATGGACTTTGGCCCTTGTTTATGAGGACGGGCTGCACTAGGCTACACTAGCTGCTTCCTTTCAACACAAACACCCTAAGAGGAGCCTGCGTGTCCAACCCGTTCTCTCACTTGCTTTTAGTCAATATTGGCTTATTTAATAAGTGCATATGTCACATACTAATTGATTGTGAATATTTTAGTGTTAAGCATCTTATTGCTTCTTATTTACAATTATTACTTAACCTATCAATGATATAGGTTAATAATTGTAATTAAGAAGCATGAGAAGAGCGTGAGAAGCATAATTAAGAAGCATAAGAGAGCGTGTCATGGAACACGCTCTCTGATTACAGCTGTCATAAGGCACTTTTGCTTGCTACTTTTACTATAGCCTATCGCGGCTGAAACTAAAATATGAACAAATTGTTTCAGAAAAACGAAAATGGGAATTTAAAATATGTTTGATATTAGAATAACAAAATTATTGTTGAGAATTAAAATATAAATCATTTTCGGGAATATATTAGAAGTATGCACATTTTAATTACCCCCCTCCCCCTCAAAAAAAAAAAAAAAAAAAAAATATATATATATATATATATATATATATATATATATATATATATATATATATATATATATATATATATATATATATATATATATGGGCTTTACTCAACTCTTTTGAATATTGTGTCATTATCACGGAGAAATAATTCGTGAAACAATTTCATATAAACGACCCTAACCCAACAGCTGTTTGTATGCGCGCCATCTCCCACATGGCCAAAAACCCGCGAAAACCCAGTCAGACATCTGCAAATCTCATTTCCTTCGATTGCCTCGCTGATTTTGGCCACAGTGGCCAAAGTTACCCCTACATTCTCAGGGAAGCAGGTCTGGACAGAGGAGACCGGACTGTATATGGCCTCCACGACGAGCCCAACAGATGCACGAGGTCTTAACTTCTCACTTACAGGGTCTCACTTACGACATGAAGAGTGGGGTCTGCTCAGGCATTTACATTGAGGGCATCACGCACGCACGATATATGGTGCATCATTTTAGTGGGTACATATATATATATATATATATATATATATATATATATATATATATATATATATATATATAATGGTTTAATTTTGCTCTTTCAAGTTAGGTTCCCCTGGTGCAGTCAATCTAGCTGCCGCTTTAGGAACGATGAAAAGCGTACGCACTGGCGCTGATAAATCGTGAGACCGGCCTAAGGGCGTATAGTACAGCATAGTCACAAGGAGTGCAGCATAGTCAAAGAAGTACAACATAGTCACAAGGAGTACAGCATAGTCATAGAAGGGCACCTACCTTGAGGTTACCTTGAGGTGCTTCCGGGGCTTAGCGTCCCCGCGGCCCGGTCGTCGACCAGGCCTCCTGGTTGCCGGACTGATCAACCAGGCTGTTGGACGCGGCTGCTCGCAGCCTGACGTATGAGTCACAGCCTGGTTGATCAGGTATCCTTTGGAGGTGCTTATCTAGTTCTCTCTTGAACACTGTGAGGGGTCGGCCAGTTATGCCCCTTATGTGTAGTGGAAGCGTGTTGAACAGTCTCGGACCTCTGATGTTGATAGAGTTCTCTCTCAGAGTACCAGTTGCACCTCTGTTTTTCAACGGGGGTATTCTGCACATCCTGCCATGTCTTCTGGTCTCACGTGATGTTATTTCTGTGTGCAGGTTTGGGACCAGCCCCTCTAATATTTTCCACGTGTAAATTATTATGTATCTCTCCCGCCTGCGCTCAAGGGAGTACAGTTTTAGGCTCTTTAGTCGGTCCCAATAGTTTAGATGTTTTACTGAGTGGATTCTAGCAGTAAAGGATCTCTGCACGCTCTCCGGGTCAGTAATTTCTCCAGCTTTGAAAGGTGCTGTCATTGTGCAGCAGTACTCTACTCTAGAGAGCACAAGCGTTTTGAAAAGTATCATCATCGGTATGGCATCTCTAGTGTGAAAAGTTCTTGTTATCCAACCTGTCATTTTTCTTGCAGTTGTGACGGCTACTTTATTGTGTTCTTTAAAGGTAAGGTCTTCCGACATGAGTACACCCAGATCCTTTACATTGCCTTTTCGTTCTATGTTATGATTTGCCTGAGTTTTGTACGTGGTTTCTGTTTTTATATTTTCATTTTTTCCATAGCGCATGACCTGGAACTTATCTTCGTTAAACACCATATTATTTTCTGTAGCCCATAGAAAGACCTGATCTACATCTGACTGGAGGTTCGCCGTGTCCTCTATGTTGCCTACTCTCATGAAGATCCTAGTGTCATCTGCAAATGATGATACAGTGCTATAGGTTGTGTTCTTGTCTATGTCCGAAATGAGGATGAGAAAAAGTACTGGAGCAAGCACAGTACCCTGGGGGACTGAGCTCTTCACGGTTGATGGGCTGGATTTTATTTTGTTGACTATTACACATTGGGTTCTGTTGGTCAGGAAATTGTAGATCCATCTGCCTATTTTTCCTGTAATTCCTTTTGAACGCATTTTATGTGCAATAACACCATGGTCACATTTATCAAAAGCTTTTGCGAAATCTGTGTAAATTACATCCGCGTTTTGTTTGTCTTCCATAGCATCTAATGCCATATCATAGTGGTCCAGCAACTGCGACAGGCAAGAGCGCCCTGTTCTGAAACCATGTTGTCCGGGGTGATGGAGTTGCTGTGATTCCATGTATTTTGTGATTTTACTTCTTAGCGCACTCTCAAAAATTTTTATGATGTTATTTTTTAAATTTTTATTATGTTAGTGCTATCGGTCTGTAATTTTTTGCCTCTGCCTTATTTCCTCCTTTATGAAGAGGTGCTATCTCTGCTGTTTTTAGTATATCAGGAATAACGCCAGTATCTAGGCTTTGTCTCCACAGAATGTGGAGGGCCTGCGATAGTGGTTTTGTACAGTTCTTTATGAATATGGAGTTCCAAGAATCCGGGCCTGGTGCAGAGTGCATAGGCATACTGTTTATGGCTTCTTCAAAATCCAGTGGGGATAGGGTGACGTCTGATATATGATTTGATGTTGGTATCGTATCCATGAAAAATTCATTTGGGTTATCAATCTTTAGTGTGTGTAATGGCTCGCTGAAAACAGAGTCGTACTGCGTCCTCAGTAGCTCGCTCATTTCTTTGTTGTCATCGGTGAAAGTTCCATCTTCCTTTCGCAGGGGCCCGATACTAGATATGGTTTTTGATCTTGATTTTGCATAGGAGAAAAAATATTTCGGATTTCTTTCTATTTCACTGATGGCCTTTTGCTCTCTTTGCCTCTCCTGGGTTTTGTATGATTCTTGTAGCTTCCGTTCAATTGTTTCTATTTCTCTACCTAACCTTCTTCGCCGTTCTTGAGATAGGGTGCGACTCTCAAGTTGTTCCGCGATTTGCAGGGCAGAGTGAACATCCACACCGAAGACGGTTACCGCGACTCCATGTTGATGAAATATTGCTGGCTGTAAGGCATACTGTCAATTATCAACACTAACACCTTGTTTTGCTAGTGGTGGAGTGACGTAGCGTTGACAGTGACTGTAGGGCGTGTCAATAATTACTAATATTTCTTACATCATTCAACTTGGGCCTACCTCGACTAGCCTATGCCTGTCCCGTACCCCACAACATTCTTCCTATATATTTGAGTGAGGCTAGCCCCAAGCGTCTGGCTTCCAACTCTGGACATTCTCTCTGATGGTAATCCTCAGTTTATGGAGCCCGTCCCCATCAACACGGGCTAAAATGTTCAAGTGATGTTCGAACATGTCTTGAACAATGCTTGGTGTGATGTGCAGCAAGACACTCCGGGGTGTGCAGTGATGCAACGGAACACCCCGAGGGCGGTGGTGGCCCAGTTCGAGTTACAGCCCCGCTCCTGTGCCAGGTAAGTCCACTACGGGTTCACCACAGCCCGTGCTACTTGCCCCGTTCTTGTGCCAGGTAAGTCCACTACGGGCTCACCATAGCCCGTGCTACTTGCCCCGCTCCTGTGCCAGTTATGTCCACTACGGGTTCACCACAGCTCGTGCTACTTGCCCCGCTCTTGTGCTAGGTAAGTCCACTACGGGATCACCACAGCCCGGGCTACTTGCCCCGCTCCTGTGCCAGGTAAGTCCACTACGGGATCACCACAGCCCGTGCTACTTGGAACGTTTTGTTCCGAGTAGCTGAACCTGAAACGACAAGGGTGGCCGAGGATGTTGGTGAGTGGGTACCCATGCCGGTGCAAGGCTTCCCCGGACCCTGATTAACTCGCTACCATGATAGCTACTCCCCACTGTTAAACCATATCCGCTACAACACAAGCATCTCTTGCCCTACTGGTGCTGGTGATTTTGTTGTGGTTGTGGTGGTGGTGATTTTGTCGTGGTTGTGGTGGTGGTGATTTTGTCGTGGTTGTGGTGGTGGTGATTTTGTCGTGGTTGTGGTGGTGGTGATTTTGTCGTGGTTGTGGTGGTGGTGATTTTGTCGTGGTTGTGGTGGTGGTGATTTTGTCGTGGTTGTGGTGGTGGTGATTTTGTCGTGGTTGTGGTGGTGGTGATTTTGTCGTGGTTGTGGTGGTGGTGATTTTGTCGTGGTTGTGGTGGTGGTGATTTTGTCGTGGTTGTGGTGGTGGTGATTTTGTCGTGGTTGTGGTGGTGGTGATTTTGTCGTGGTTGTGGTGGTGGTGATTTTGTCGTGGTTGTGGTGGTGGTGATTTTGTCGTGGTTGTGGTGCTGGTGATTTTGTCTTGGTTGTGGTGGTGGTGATTTTGTCGTAGTTGTGGTGGTGGTGATTTTGTCGTGGTTGTGGTGCTGGTGATTTTGTCTTGGTTGTGGTGGTGGTGATTTTGTCGTGGTTGTGGTGCTGGTGATTTTGTCGTGGTTGTGGTGCTGGTGATTTTGTCGTGGTTGTGGTGCTGGTGATTTTGTCGTGGTTGTGGTGCTGGTGATTTTGTCGTGGTTGTGGTGCTGGTGATTTTGTCGTGGTTGTGGTGCTGGTGATTTTGTTGTGGTTGTGGTGGTGGTGATTTTGTTGTGGTGGTGGTGGTGATTTTGTCGTGGTTGTGGTGGTGGTGATTTTGTCGTGGTTGTGGTGGTGGTGATTTTGTCGTGGTTGTGGTGGTGGTGATTTTGTCGTGGTTGTGGTGGTGGTGATTTTGTCGTGGTTGTGGTGGTGACTTTTTCGTGGTTGTGGAGGTGATTTTGTCACTGTGGCTGTGGTTGGTTGATTTAGAACACGTTCGTGGTGTCCCGTCTTCCCAGTACTCTTTGTCATATAACGCTTTGAAACTACTGTACTGATGGTTTTGGCCTCCACCACCACCTCACTTAGCTTGTTCCGTCTACCACTCTGCAAAAGAAAACTTTCTAATATTTTTTTCTGCACGTTTGTTCCATTAGCTTGATTCTGTGTCCTCGTGTCCTCTTGTTCGTGAAGTTGCTGATTTCAGGAATTCCTCTTTTGTCAATTTGGTTGATTCCTATTAATATATTGTAAGTGGTGATCATCTCTCTTTTTCTTCTAACTTCTAGTTAAAAAAATGTGGAACGCTTCACGATTTTGTGTCATCCTTGCGCAGGGGCCATGCTAATTTTTTTTTTTTTTTTTTTTTTTGAGATATATACAAGTTATTACATTCTTGTACAGCCACTAGTACGCGTAGCGTTTCGGGCAAGTCCTTAATCCTATGGTCCCTGGAATACGATCCCCTGCCGCGAAGAATCGTTTTTTCATCCAAGTACACATTTTACTGTTGCGTTAAACAGAGGCTACAGTTAAGGAATTGCGCCCAGTAAATCCTCCCCGGCCAGGATACGAACCCATGACATAGCGCTCGCGGAACGCCAGGCGAGTGTCTTACCACTACACCACGGAGACTGCAAATCTTTGTATCGTTCCAGTTTGAGTATATGTGCTGCCAAAGCGAGAACAACAAGATAGAACCTAGGGTAGACAGCAATACAAGAAGAAAAATTTATTGATAAAATTATTAGATTAGGAGAAGATCTCACAAGAAAGGATAATGTGAGGGATTATAGAAGAAGAGGTATATATCAAAAGGTGAAAATTTACCCTTAAGGATGACTAAATGGAGTGAAACATATGAAATTTTTTGGCAATTTTCAAGTAATTCTAGCTTAGAATTGTTAGAAAACTGCAAAATAAAGATAGGAAAATGTGGTCATTAAGGAGAGAACTCTCAAAGGAAGACAGGGAAACTGAAATGACCTCAATGAAGTAAAATAGTTAAATGAGAGCAGAAATGAGGAAGAATGTTTTATCAACAAGATGATAGGAATTGGAGAGCCAATGAAATGAAAAACACGAAAAAGCTAACAAAGGTAATAGAAAAAGAGGGAGCTGGGGGGGGGGGGGGAAATGGATAGATTGCAGGTTTAAAAAAAACAAAAACATTCAAACATAGGTGGGGTAAGTGAAACAATTTGTAGTTACAGGATATAATATAGCTAATAATCTCTGATATTGTCACAGTGGCAGAAACTGAACTTGTAGAATCTTTAAACAAGATGACATTCTAAATGAGCAATTTAATTTAGAGACATGATACAAAGCAGAACAGGTGGCGGTAAAGCTGCACTAAACAGAATCTGAATGTTAAAGAACTATTTAATTCTTAACAATCCACGAGATGTGGACATAGTGGCCCTGGAGATATGCAGCCAGAAATATAAAAAAAAATCATTAGTGCCTACAGTGCACCAGCAAACAGCAATTGTTCAAGGAAGAGACAGACAACAAAAGAGAGGGTATTATAATGATTCTGAGTGAGGTAATAAAAAATCGGACTTTTTATTATATTATATATATATATATATATATATATATGTCGTACCTAGTAGCCAGAACTCACTTTTTGGCCTACTATGCAAGGCCCGATTTGCCTAATAAGCCAAGTTTTCCTGAATTAATATATTTTTTCTAATTTTTTTCTTATGAAATGATAAAGCTACCCATTTCATTATGTATGAGGTCAATTTTTTTTTATTGGAGTTAAAATTAACGTAGATATATGACCGAACCTAACCAACCCTACCTAACCTAACCTATCTTTTTAGGTTAGGTTTGGTTAGGTAGCCGAAAAACTTAGGTTAGGTTAGGTAGTCGAAAAACAATTAATTCATGAAAACTTGGCTTATTAGGCAAATCGGGCCTTGCATAGTAGGCTGAGAAGTACGTTCTGGCTACTAGGTACGACATATATATATATATATATATATATATATATATATATATATATATATATATATATATATATATATATATATAGGGGGGTACCACCACTGGTGCAATTATAGGGACCCACAGCCTCAGAGAAGGGAACACAGAGCATTCAGGGAAAAACTTGCCATTTAACTCTGAATACGTAAGAGTGTTCGCTTCTCCTACCACCCCCCTTTTTTTATGGTGTACACTTTATTATGCAAGGTTATACAGTTACATATCTGATTTTATACAAAAAATTAACATTAAGAGGACACAAGAAAAAAGTTCGTTTCTTAGAGGCTGTAGATTTCCTCGAACTCCTCCGACGCCGGGCATGAACCGAGGATGCAGCGAGCATTCCCCCTCTGGATCGCGACACTGAGGCGCTGAAAGAGAAAACTTGCTGCTCTAGGGTCTCTTGTGGTGTCAATGAGCTTGGAACCAAGATCCTTAAGAAACCTTCTTGCACTCTCTCCCCATGGGCCTAGGGTCTCAGACCCTATTGGAACGAAGTTGTACCGATGATCTAATTGCCTGTACCTACATCATATACCTATATATATATATATATATATATATATATATATATATATATATATATATATATATATATATATATATATATAATATATATATATGAGAGTTCTTACATTCTTGTAAAGCCACAAACATAGTGTTTCGGACAGGTCCTTATCTTAATTTTCTCTGGAATATGACCCGCCAAATCATTTAGCAAACAGGTACCCGTTCACTGCTGGGTGAACAGAGGCATACAGTTAAAGATTGGCAGCTAATCAATCCTCCCCAGCCAGGATACAAACCTTGGCCAAATCCCTTGCAAAGCACGGGGCGAGTGTGTTACCACTGCAGCACAGGGACTGCAAAAGCATGATTGAATGCACTTTGAGACTTCAGTATGAAATTAATAAACTAGGAGGCCTACAATACAACAATAAATGATTTCTCAACTAGGAGATTCATGAACCCTCTTTCTGGAGGTATTCATGTATCAGCATTACTGTATCTGAATTTACCTAAGGGCCACTATCTGGTGGCATCGATGAGTACAGGAAGTTTGCAACTAGTCAAAGGTTCCCTTTCAAAGGTTCCCACCCATTTGTGATGATGATTTCATCAAGCTGGGGAGCCGGTCGGGCGAGCGGACAGCACATTGGACTTGTAATCCTGTGGTCTCGGTTTTGATCCCGGGTGCCGGCGAGAAACAATGGGCAGAGTTTCTTTCACCCTATGCCCCTGTTACCTAGCAGTAAAATAGGTACCTGGGTGTTAGTCAGCTGTCACGGGCTGCTTCCTGGGGGTAGAGGCCTGGTCGAGGACCGGGCCGCGGGGACACTAAACCCCCGAAATCATCTCAAGATAACTTCAAGAACCTGGATTTTGAATTGCAGCAGTGTTTTGGCATTTAAGATTTCAGCAGGTATTAGATTTCATGGGTTTATAACCCTATGAGTGAAAAAGCATCTCCTGTTTTCTGTCCTACATTGAGCCTTTTTGAGGTTGAAACAGTTGCTCATTGTTTGTGTATCATTTGACCTTTTAACGAAGTTGTCTGGATCAATATCTTCCAAACTGTTCAGTATTTTAAAAGATTCAATGAGATCAGCTCTGTCATGTCTGGGTTGTAGAGTCATTAGCCCTGTGGCCCACAACAATATCTGGTATGAGAGTCAACTTGGTTCTGAAAAGATATTTGTTGTCCAGAGTTGAACTTTCTCCAAAGCAATTATGTCTCTGAAGATGAGGTATCCATGCTTGGATAAAATAATCCAAGTGGGGGTGCACCAGAAATTTATACAGTTGAACAATTATCTCCTTTTCCTTAAAGTCAAAGGTTTGTGTCAACTTTTTTTTTTAATGGCAGCTCTCACTTTTTGTGCAACTTTCAGAGATTGGTGAATTCTGACTCTAAGGTCCTTTTCTTCATCAATCTAATACAGTATAGGTAATATTGTTGATTTGGAAGTTGTGATGTGTGCTATTATGCACCACACACACAAGGTCTTGTATTTTTCAATATTAAAAAGCATTTGCCAGTCTTCTGGTTATTTGTGGAGTTTATGTAGATGTCTTTGTAAGGCCTCAATATCATTTTTATTTCCTACAGTAGGATGGTAGACTGGACGGTCTCGCTTCAGCAGGTTGGAGTTCAATCGCCCAACCGTCCAAGTGGTTCGGCACCATTCCTTTCCCGTCCCATCCCAAATCCTTATCCCGATTCCTTCCAAGTGCTATATAGTTGCAACGGTTTGGTGCTTTCTCTTGACAGTTCCCTTCCCCTTCTACTTTACCATAAATTTTAAGCATCATTTGCAAATTCAATGTTATATAACCAACAAAAATGAGGGAAGATGTTCCACCAAAGCTGCATCTAATATTTTCCAGGAAACAGAAAGATTTTTTATATACAGTACCTTCCTCCAGCAGGCAAGAGTGATAATGTATTCTCAGAAGTAAAATACTATACACAATAAAGTATAACATAAAATAACAGAAGTGAAACAACAACAAAACTCTACTATAAGAAAGGAAAATATGGGAGTCTTAGGTGTTCTTAAATGGGTTTGACTGGAATGGTTTGTTATTATGAAGGAAATGAGATGTATGCTAAATTTTATGAGATATATGATGTAGGTACCCAAGTATTTATACCCAGAGAAGCAAATACAGGTATTGTGAGAAAGCCAAAGAACAAAAGCCAGGGGTGTGGAGCTAGTTTAGCTTATACAGTAATATAAAAAGCTCTGCAAATCAATATTAAGAAAGAAGTAAACCAGCATTTTGTACCAAGCCATCTGCACAAGGCGAGTCTGCTGAACCCAGCGGCGTGAGCCAACCATCGGGAGGAGTTATATAGGCCTTCCCTCCCATCTGTTTGCATTTGCGGGCATCCAGCTTACACTCATCCAATTACCTTCTCGATTTTGTGAGTGCATTCCAATACCGTATACGGTCTCAATGGTAAAGTACAGTACTCAAGTCATATTTTTGTCATGATTAGTTTCCCCACTGACACTGTGATTTCAACCTCTCTCCCCAGTAAACTTCACCTTTTCCCAGTGCTAAGGTGTTAGTACTTGAAATAATTAATAATTTACCTAGGAGAGGGAAAATAGCTTGGCGAGTGAATACAGAATTAACAATGTGTAGACTGATATATGTAACAGCTGGTCAAAGCTATGGTTAAATTAGTTTCTCTCTGGCTAAGGTTAATCAAATGTTGATGTTGGAAAAGCTGTGAAGGATTAAGTTGTTGTAGAAATTGAGATATACATGTGGGAGAAGCTGAATGCAAAGTTGTATTTCTTTAAAGTTTAATACATTTAAAGTAAAATAGATAAGAAAGACTAGTGTTTTCCTCAAGTCCTGTGATAGATAAATGCCACCGATAGATATATGCCCTTGACCAACTACAGTATTGACCTTCCCCAAGATGAGAAACCACAACAGTTGCCTAACTCGCTGGTACCTATTTGGGCAAACAGAGACATCAGGTGAAAGGAAACTTTGGCTTGTCACAACAGATACCATATTGTTTCTGCTTCCCAGGTGGAGGCAGAAACAAATGGGCAGAGTTTATTTCATCCTGATGCACCTGTTCACCTAGCAGCAAATAAGTACCTGGGAGTAGACAGCTGCTACGGCTGCTTCCTGGGTATGTGTAACAAAAAAGGAGGCCTGGTCAAGGACCGAGCCACGGGGACACCTGAAATCATCTCAAGATAACCTCAAGATAACCACTCACGCCCTCCTTTTTCATTCACCCTATGTTTACATAGCAAAATCTAGTGAGGTTTACATAGCAAAATCTTAAGCTCTACATTGTTCTATAAAATAACCCTAGAATGCATACTGTACATACAATACTCATAGAAATATTTGTAAAAAGAAAAAAAAAATGGGCCAGTTTTGCACCACCGACTCAGCCATGATGATACAAAAGTTGAAATATCGGGTTAAGAGTTCAATGCAGTGACAAAAATTATACCAGTACTAATTTATCTCTCATACAAGGGAAGATTCAGGGCCTCAAGGCCCAAGGCTGATATGCTACATAACAGACATGATGAGGCTGAACTCACCGAGACCTTTAAAATACTGAACAAACTGGAAGATATTAATCCAGACCATTTTTTTTAAAAAGTACAGTGTAACTCATATGAGGATTAACAGCTTCAAGCTCAAGAAGCCAAATTGTCGGGCAGAAACACAGCAGAAAAACCCATGGAATTGCTACCCGGTGAACCCATAAATGCCAAGATTGAGTTCAAAATGCTGGAAAATAAAATCCACCACCTTCCTATTCCTGTCAAGTCCACCAGAGATGGTGTCCCTCAAATAAAAAAAAACAGATAAATATAAACATAAAATAATACACAAAACAATTAGCCTTCACCAGCTTCCTCTATTGTTATACAGTATTGTATTAATGTAATGAATGACACAAATAAATACGGTCATCTCTCTCACATTACTTTCCTTAATTCACATGATTCAAAGTTTAAAAATTGATTTATTTAATTATACAAGAAGGTACAATGGGTTAGGAAAGTACACAAGTAGGTGATTAAGCCGTACATTCCAGAAAAGCCACTAACACGCACAGCATTTTGGCCCGACCCTTAGTAACGGAATATATTAATACACAAAATAACGTCAATAAATGATACAACTGTTGTTAATATTAAAACAAACTGAACAGAGTTTTATCACTGTGAAGTACAAAAATATGATACAAATGGTGACAAAACCATAATGAAAAAAAAATGTAGACTATGCCTATCAACGTAGAGACGCCAATAGCTCGACTCGCAAGGCTACGTGCCAAAATAGCCTTGTACTGTTGTTCGCATTGCATAGCAATCCATACCACATAGGCCTATGGTTACTATAATTGCATTGTGATACAGTCTGTTATTATATTGGTCCTGCCACAATGACAATGGTCTATTCTCACCGAATCCTATATATATTGATATAGCCGTAATTCCCTACCCCTAATTGTCTTGAGACACGATTCTACGGTCTTATACAAGGCAACTATCTGCAACATTTCCTAATTAAGCAGCTACAGTGGAGTTTTTACCTCAGGAAATGGGCGGGGATGTGTTCAACTTACCTTGCAAGTGGTCCAGATCTCTTGGCTTTAGAGCTCAAGATCTTCTCCACCACCTGGAAGTTGCCATTCCGAGCAGCTTCTAGCAAATCGGCGTCCTTACCCATCTTAGTTTATTATCTACAACACATATCTGAGCTATTAATGGAGTATATACACTGTAATTCGTCAAAAGCATTGATCAACAGCAGCCATCACTGACAACTGGTGGTGCTGCCATCTAGGGGGCGGCTCCATCACTTTCCTCGTATCCTCCAAGATGTCTTTACATCTACTATATCCTTAATAAAACTGTTCTATTCAGCGCTCTTTGGTAATCTAGGAACTATATGCTTTATTACAATTGTAAAATTGTAAATGTAATTTCTTTTAGTATTCATTTTATATGTATTTTTAAAGTATATCTCAGAGGCAGAAGACATCTTTGAGAGAATGCAGTAGCTGCCACCATAGTGTTGTCCAATCAGCTGATTATGGATGTAAACAGACGCAGCAGCCTGGCTCTGCTGGACCTGACTTGCAAAGCTGTTCTGAACCAACTGGACCTGACTGGCAACACGTTGATAACGCTACTAAACAAGATTGGCAAGGCTCCTCCGAGCCTGTTGGATCTGACTGACAAGGCGCCTTTACCACCAGCTAGAGCAGAGTAATAAGGCTGCCCTGTGTGTCGCTGCACCTGACTGGCAAGGCACCAGTAAATCAGACTGGCAAGGGTCTTTTTAACTTCCAGCTGGCAAATCTTGGCAAGCCTGCTCCATCACCCCGCTGGCCATGTAGCTATGAGGTCCCAGGGAAGAATTCTCGGGTATTGGCTATGCCTGTGTCTTTTTTTCAGTGTCCCAGCTGGTTCTTCCAGCGAGAAGGTTAGTGTGGAACGAGGAAAGACTGAGGGGACCAACATAGGCGACAATACTCAGAATCGGACATGGTGTGAAGCTAGCAGTGGTAAGAGGTCTTTACTTGGTCATTTTTGCTTAGCTTGCATTTAACTCTTGCGATTCTGGTGTCTCGGACAATCTTCCCCCCTCGTCTGTGCAAAACTAATACAGACTAGTACTTACCAGTCTATTGGTGTCAGGCAATCAGAAAGGAGCGGCTCACATTGCTTCCAGACACACTGTATGTGGTGAATAATATGCGAGAAAGGATGGGTGTTTATACAGTGGCACCTCGATTAACGAGTTTAATCCATTCCGACATCGAGCTCGTCATGTGGAAAACTCGTCTTGCGAAACAACAAAACTGTCATAAAAAGGTGTCTGAGAACCAGCAGAAATTCTCGTTAATCGAGGAAAAGCTCGTTAGTTTAGACAAATGTTCTGCAAGTGGCTCACTCGTTACTCGAAATGCTCGTAGATAGAGCCGCTCATTAATTGAGGTGCTACTGTACATGGATTGACCTTTGACAAGCCACTGGCTTCCTATCCCTTTTGAGGCCACTTGGAAGATAATGGCCCTCAGGTAAATTAAGGAAAACACGCATATTTTCAACACTAAAAACAGTACACATGTTGATGTTCATCAATATGTTGTATGAATGTAATATTTATTTTTTGCTAATAAAAAAGAAAAGACACTTAACCAAACCTATTCACTGTAACTTATTTTCTTAACAAAGAGTCACTTTGTGCCATATGTACACATTTCTATACTTTATAAACATTTCACACATTCTTTATCAATGTTATACAATGGTGAGACAATGGTACCAGGTACTCAGGGAGGCATGGTTGGCACAGAGTACCATGCATTCTCACTCCATGACATGATGCTTCCACTTTGCTTATCGTGTCATGTTTGTGCACACACAACACCAACATTCATGAACAAATCCACAAGGGCCGTGACGAGGATTTGAACCTGCATCCGGGAGCATCCCAGACACTGCCTTAATCGACTGAGCTACGACATTCATCCTTCTTTCTGATGCCAATACATGGTAGCCTAAGGTGATGGCTTTGAAGCAGTCTGGAGGTGCATGCACAGTGTCCTCTCATCTGCCAAGCCTGATTTGCATTAGTGTACCTCATTTCTTAAGCAGAGGATACACTAATGCATAACTAAACTCTTCAAGGGCTAATTTCGTGCCAGTTTTAGACTTGAATATATACAAAATATGCATCGAGGATTGAAACATCAATTGAGTCAGAAAAACTAATTTTTTGTACCATTTCATGATTTCTCATATTCACTCGACTGATATAATCTGCATGATCACCTTGCCAATCAAATAATGTTTATGGTACTTAAGACAAGCACCATGGAAGACAAGCATGTCTTCTAGTTTGAATATAGCATTGTTCATTCTGTAAATTAGTATATATGTAATATTAGAATATGAGTACTTCCAATAATTACTAAACATTTCATATGTGACTTGCTTGAAATGCTATGTGTGCTAGTGGCTGTACAAGAATGTAAGAACTCTTGTATATATAAATAAGAAAAAATAAGAAAAATATAGGTTGTCGAGAAATATTTCCAGCTACAGTATTCACAAAGCAAACTTTCCTCACTTCCTACATTGAAAGTCCACAACTCGATTTACACATAAATTATTGTGTGAATAACTTGATAACTCACATTCGGGTAAGATGATAAAAATACCCTAAGAGTGTTAAGTACGTTTTATATACTGTACCTTAAATATTGTGCTGTATTATTTATAAAATCCGTTTTCAAGACACTTTAATTCAGGCAGCCCTCAATTTGCAATGGACGTTTTATTCCTGTAAAGTCTATGTAAAGAAAAACTTCACTAAACAAATCTGATGGCACATTATATGGAATAAATAGGGATATGTTCCAGAGACCTTCAGAGTTAATCTTTTTTTCTAGCCACAAATAAAGTTCGAAATGCTTGGGATGTAATATGGTACAAGAATATATTTCAAAGAGTTTGCAACACACAATAAGTGTGGCAGGAGTGGGAGCCCGACTCGCTACCTAGATCGTAGTACATCAGTGACTTGTTTAATAATTCATGCTAAAAATTAATTGTATAAATTCATCCACATTTAATTCTTGGTATAAAAGGACTTGTCTGCAAACCACCAAATTTAAGTTCTCGCATACTGCATAAATTGTGGATTACAGTACTTGTAAACATGTTTAGTATTTGAAAAAATAATTATTTCTATTATATTTATGAACTTAGTTGTCATGCATATTCACAACAGTATACAGTATATATTTGCTTACTTCCAGGTAAGGTAGCAATCCAGGAAAGGGATTACTCGGTGAAAAATGTCAGTTATGAGATCTTCGGTATGGGTCAATATACTAGCATTGCTGTCAAAATAATGGATATTGATGAAGAAAATGTTAGTTTCCTCATAGTTCAGGCTCATTCTCAGAGTCGCTATCTGCTTCTTGGCCATGAACTGTAAGTATCAATTTATGTACAGTACAATGAAATTAGATTTTTTCTATCCAGTATATTAACTAAAGCTAATCATTTTTTTTTTTCATAAGATCTTTAGCTCCTTTGTGTTGGATATATTACTTTTATAAAATATCAAAGTTTGACCCTCCCTTCTCCTGGTGACCTCATTAGTAAACAAATTGGTGGAGAAATTAAGGGAGTAATGGTACCTTGATATTTGAAGGTACAATATTGGAATTTTTTAGGAATGTTTTGTCCATATTTTCTTCTTAGTTCGTGAATTGGATTATTTCGTTCCTTAAAACTTGACCAACGTGCGTTGTTTTAATGTTCCATTGGGCAGCCAGACAGCCCAAGTATAGTCCCTCCAGGGATACTGCCGAGCTAGGGTTACTGTCAACCTGGCAAAACGGTGTTGGTGACTCTGGAAGAAAATGGATGATGAATTGAGGCTGTATGCACTTAATATAAATTACATAAATGAGCGGGCAAAAGTGGGAAATTTGAAGAGCTAAGGCTTAGGGGAACTACTGAGGTGCTACTCAGAGAGGGAAATTTTTATTCCACTCTGTGCTCTATTTATGTAATAAAATAGTTTATTATGAAGATAAATATTAAAAATGGCCAAAGACTACATTAATTGTGTTTACTTAAAAATAATCAAATTTTTTATTTTTTAAATTTTAAAAATTTGGAAATAGTTTCAGTTATAATCTGTGTGTTTTTTATACAGTACTGGTACAGTATGTCACTTGCAACTCTAATAGTTATGTACCAATAATTTATTTCATACATATCATATTCAGTTCTAAGACAATAGGGTAACCTATTTTTAGAAATACCATCCTTAGCGGCCCTAAGTTAACTGTACTCAAGAACGACATTTTCAGATGTACATTTCTTTGAAAATTAGCCTTGAAACATAAGCATGGTTACTTAAAACTAGGTTTCAACAGAGAAACCAATTAACATAAATAATCACATAATATATTCGAAATATTTTTTATTCCTTTTTATTCTAAATCCCTTTCAGATTTATAAATTCTACTGCAGTCATTTTGATGGTATGATTGGAAAGATCAGATGTAGTTCTATAGTTTTATTTGAGGAAATTTCTAATTTACATTTTCAAGTAATAAAAAAAATCATAAATGTGGTGTTTTAAATTTTTTGTTATCCTAGAATCGTCTTCATAGAAAAAATGCTCAGACAAAATGTAATGCCTGGTGAGTACTGTGTTGTGTGAAAATTTCACCAAAATCAGATGAACATTTACAGATCGAAATCATAAAACCTAAAAGTTAGTGTTTTAATATTGAAGTTTTCTGCCAAAAATACAGCATCTGAAATTTTGAACAGTATCTATTTTAATTACTGTATATAACTTTTTAAATATTTTCCAATAATTTATATTTAGTTACCCTGATTTATGTTTTCATGGCAAAAATACAAAGCAGTATTGTAGGTGACAACTCATTATTAATACAAGATTTTCATGCTATTAAAAATCAAATTATAGTACATACTTAGATTTCTCTAATTTCTGAAATGCTGAATTTCAGAATTTCAATGTCTAATTGCTGAAATTGTAGCTAAAAATCTGGGCCTTAAAATGGCAATATAAAAAAAAAAAGTTACTCAAAATTAACTTGGGTTAATTTTACGGCCTTACAGGTTAATTGTAAAAAAATCTTAATTACTTTCAGAAACCCAGTTCCAGGGACTTACAACAATAGCACTAGTCCAGGACTGGTAGTGCATGTGGACAACTCATTCAGTCATTCACAGAAAAATGGAACACATCGTGTATTTCTCACCAATTGTCACGATAGAAATATTACAGTCCTATTCATTGTGCGGAATTACAGTAATTCTGGTAAGCGTCCGGGCCTTAAGGTCTCTCCTGTGTGTGTGTGTTCTCATTTCACCGAGTTCTAGGTATACTTAAGCTGTGCATATCACTGATCATTCCCCAAAATTATTCTGAGGGACTATTTTGTTTTTCTAACTTAATCGGTAATTCTTGGAAGTATCGTGGGATTTGAGTCTTTGCATTTTCAGTAAAGTATTAATATACAGTACAGTTAAACATTGTCAGCCTGGTGAGTTGAAAATTTATATTCAGAGAAAATACTGTTATTTTCAGTGGAGATGTGCAGGAATTTAATTAACTGCTTTCCCAAGTTCTTTATATAAATTTTACTTTTCACCTTACTTTTGATTTTGATTTTTTTAGTGTAAATAATATCAAAGTTAACAAGCCATTTGTAATTGATCTGGTTTTATATGTTTTTAGTATAAGTTATCTTATCTCTTCATATGTTGTTATCCAACACCTCGATATTTCTTCAATACAGAGCCAATTCCTGGCAATTACAAGGCTCCGTACAATCTCACGCAACCTTACCTGGCAATGGAGCCCAACATCCTGACAACAAAAGTAACTTACCGAGCTGCTTCCTATCCTGATCTGGAGCCCAGTCCCACTGAAGGACAACTCAAATATGAAACTTTTCTCACTTACATGTACGAGAGGGACTTGAGTGAGAAGAAATACTGGAATGCGCTGATTGCAACGAGTACTCTTAAAGGTCTCAGGGAACATGCTAAGTCTGTGAGTGAATAATATAGTTTGCAATTCTTTGTATACAATAAACTGTGTTAGCCATTTTTGTTTAAAATATCATGAATTTTTTTGTTTTGATGCTATCATCTAAGTTTTCCTTTATAGAATGATCAGGTAAGGAGTTAGTGACTTATCTGTTATCCATGCCAACAAACCAGTGGGTCCTAGAAGACTGACTGGGTATGGATATTATTGCTTTTAGGCCCAAAAAACGAATAAACGAATCGGTTAATTACTGAAGAAAAATTACAATTAAATTGACTATTTTATTAGTGTACTGTATCTGGCACATTATCCATGTGCCATAATGAAATATTAAAATACTTAATTCATATATTTTGGCATATTTTATTATTTTATTACAAAATTCAGTTATTGGTAATTTTTCTAATTGAGTCCCCTAAGTAACTTCGTGAGTTTACAAACTGGTACCATCAAGCTCCATACACCATGCCTCTTAGACCCCCAATGTCCAGCCCATCCTCCTGTTAAGGTAGTACTATAGTAACGATGAGGACCATCGTACGAATATTGATGTAAAAGGCAATTAGACAGTAGAAATCTGTACAGTACTATTGAATTTGGACAAACCGGGAAAAGATTTTGTATATACAGTATGTTGCAAATGAAATGTAAACTAACCTAACCTAGGCCTAATACATAATGTGAGGCCTAATATAGTACACATATATGTATGCTATACTAGGCCTATGAATATTTAACTTTGTTATTTAGCTATATTTTTTCAGACTATAAAGTGAATAGTACCAAATTCTACTGTCTAACTACCTTTTACATCAGTATATGTATGATGGTCCACATAGTTACAAAAAGTACTATATAAACAGGAGTATGAGTTGCAATGTCAGGAACTAAACTTCAAAGAATATCAAAGAGCAAGCCTCTTCCAGCATCCCTAAAGCCTATGACCTTTCCTCACCACAAGGGAGGAAGGCCAAGAGATGGAACCTATCCCTATTAGAATCTCAATAGGGAAGCATCCAAACTCTGGAAAGCAGATTTCATAGGCCTGTCCCAAAGCAAGGGACAGTAGCGCTGTTAGCTTGCCATATTCCCAAAGGGTGGCAACCCCCTCTGGGGATATGATGAAAGCTAGGAGTCCTACTGTCCTTTCTTCACCAGCATCATATCAATTGATGCTTGTGAGCCTGCAGCACAAAACCACTTAAAAGCCTGAACTGATGTAGGAGACTATGATGCCCAGGAAATTCAGATTAGCGAAAATTGGCCAGCCATGGCATAAGCAACAGAGAAAACCAGCTGATACTTGACACGCGTACAAAATTAGGCTCTCGGAAACATGCTCATAAAGCAGTGGTGATATCGGCATCAGCATCACCTGCCATAAACAGGGCATTGGTAGTACTGTGTGTGATTTGGGCTGCCATCTGCTGGCAAAGTGCATAACAGGCTATTTACTCTGCAGCAATAATTGTTTGCCATGTTAACTTTGAGGTGTCTAATTTACTTAAAAAGCATTCACTTGTTTTGTTGTGCCGGTGCTTTCTGATGGAATTTTTCTTAGATTTGAGTCACACTCTAATTCCCAAGCTCCCCTAAGCCTCTTAAAGTAAGCCAGAGTCTGATCTTGGAATGTAAAGTCAAGATTTGGTGGTACAGGATCAGCATATAACCTTGGGAAGCTTAGTGTATAAGCTCAGGAAAAGGGCATTTAATTACATTTAATGTTAGTATATAACTTATTGTCCGTGCCTTGGCGGTAACATACATCTGACTCGATGTATTTCAGCCAGCTCACTAATACTGTAATAGAAAAGTGACTATTTCTCAATATATGTTCAGTACGAGTTACTTGCTTTTAATGCTTATCGTGAGTACTGCTAAAATGGCCCTTTATTCCCTTCCAGTCATATACGGTACAGTATAATTTAGTTTTGTTCTTGGGAAAGCTAATGTTCGGTACTATACATACAGTACTTTAAAAGACTTTGCAGTCAGCATCATTATTAAAAGATAAATTAAGTGTTTGATGGTTGAACAGGTGGCAAGAGAGGAAAACAACAATACTAGTGAAGAGTTGAACAAGTGGTTCGTGTCGTACTCTGGGGTTGGAGCCGTCATCACTGTCGTTGTGTCTTGCAATAACTCTCAAGGAGCCCTCTACTCCTCTGCTGTCTCCTACGGTTGTGATTTTATTGATGCAGTACAGTACGAGTGTACAAAGCTAGGTTAGTGTATTGTGGGGTTTGTTGTTTGCAATGATCTAAATAATATTTAAAAAAATAGCTAACTGTTAATAATAATTTTTTAGTTTAATTTAAAGTTTGATAATGTGTGCATATCTCCCCCACTGAGCCAGACTGTTGTTGTGGCATCAATTAGTGACTACATATTGTTTGTGAATATGTAAAGGCAAAAGGTGAATATGTTAATTGATGTAACGAAGTAACCTAACAAGTAACATCAGTAATCAGATCTTTTGTATATCTTATTAATAAAAACTTATTAAAAATTATAATTATAACTACAAATTATAAATTAATATAAATTATAAATTATGATGAATTATAAATTATTTTAATTATTATTATTATAAATTATTAGTTATTATAAATTTGTATGAATTATAAATTAAAATGAGGTTCTCAAGCCAGGACTTTGCCTTAATAATAATAATAATAATAATAATAATAATAATAATAATAATAATAATAATATTATTATTATTATTATTAATTCCCCCTAAAAAAATAATCCCTCCCTCAAATAAAAAATAATAATAATAATCATAATAATAATAATGTGCAAAAGTAATAGGTTGTCACTGCACTAAGTGTTTGGTCTGGAGATTACATTGATATGGTTCCCAGTCAAACCACATACTCATTTATTTTTATATACAGTGCCTTAATCTTTATCCCATTGAAAATCAACTTTATTAGGTCTATTTATTACACATCTAGTTACCTGTATTTTCACATCTACTGCCCGAAATGCTATGCATGTTGGTGGCTTTACAAGAATGTAAAAACATCAATGCTATGTACTCTCATAAACCCAATGTACCTTCTTGTTTATATATAAGTAAATCTCTCTTTTGTCCCAACAGTAACTCCATTGGCTAAATTGTTCTGTGCCTCGCTGCTGTTCATCGGCGGTATCCTGCTGTTCCTGGGTCATCGGTGGCTCAACTTCACGATGTTCACCTCGGGCTTCCTTTTCTTCTGGTGTGTTTTTTTTCTCATGTGTGTCCAAGACACATCGAGCAGTATCACCGGTGAGCTTATTTTCAATTATTTTTTTTTAAGTTATTGTATTTTACGTAGGGATTTTTGTTATTGTGATTCTATATTTTTAGCATCAATCATTTAAAAATACGGGCAGATAGATTGCTATTTTAGACTTCCGAATATGTTACATGATATTCGCATCGGAAGATGATGATGTATACATTTAAATGACTGAAATAAATCCTAACTATTAGCTAGGTAGTTTATTAACGAATGTAACATCAGTAATGTTATGGTTATTTTTTATTTTCAGCATTGGGATGGGGTACCTTAGTTGGAGCTATAGCTGGTGGTACTCTGTGGCTCGTTGGTTGGCATAAGTTCCAGCGACCTTTCCACTCGTCTCTCTTGATTATTGTCATAACTGTGATCTTTGTAGGGATGGTGGTCACACATTTTCTCAGATGTAAGTATTGCACTGTAAGGTAGTTACAAAACAATAATTGTGCCTGAATATTTTTTTGGTTTGCTCCATTATTCTTATTGTGTCCCTATATTATAATATTGTACATTAAAATCACAAGAACATGATCAGTCGGTGAATAAACATTGAGGAGAAGTTCAGGAACGTGGATTCGAGTCCATCAAACAGCCTCAGTATATATATATACTTTGAATACTGTAATTATATTTTGAGTTACATTATTATTTTACATACAGTATTTGTGTGTTTTGTAAATACTGTATGTGGGCTTTTTGTTTATTATGCCTCCTTTAGAATTTTTTATTTTTTTTTTCCCAGATGCCATTGCACCCAAAAGCACCAACCTTTCAGCATTTGTGGTGTTCCCAGTCTTCTTTGCTATCCTCATCATAGCCTACGCCATTGTTGATATCAAAAAGGTAACTTTTCTGGTGGTACATGGAGCCCTCGTTAATAATAATTTTAGATTTGATTTAACATTATGCTTGTTAACTTTTATAACTAAATTTAAAATAGAATGACTAGTTGGCACAGGTGCAATTAAATTGAAAACCTATTCAACATGAGTAATAGACAAAACTCAATTAAAAACCAAATCATAATGAAAGCAATATGCACAAGTCTAAGTCAAATTATGGACTGTATTGTAATTTCTAATTTGTGAATTTTTGAAGAATAATCTGTATTTTAGTGCTATATCCTAAAAATGTTTGTACACAAATAATATATTGCTGTGAATGTTTCTATATTTTTGTAAGATCATTCACATGAATATAAATACAGTCAGTCCTTGTGAGTCATTAGGGATGTATTATGAA
>NC_091237.1:17800058-17825058 GCF_040958095.1 Procambarus clarkii | reverse complement strand
AGATTCTCTCACTTCTTCCCTCTCCACCCTCTCTTCCAATCATCTAACCCCCCTCTTCCACCTGCTGCTTTTTTTAGATTATTTAAATAAAATGCGTGTGCGTATTACTGAATACGACAGAAAGAGTGAGATAGATTTTGCCTCCTTGCCCTGATATTCCAGCCTCCTTGCCCTCATCTCCAGCCTCCATGCCCTCATATCTTTTCCAATGTCCCTCACAGTCGCGTGTCCCATGATAGAATTCTTGATGAAACCGTTGCCTTTGACGCCGCCCGTCGTATGCATGTTTACTTTCGTATTGGCGTCCCGAATTATATGCGGGGTCCTTTGAATGTTGTGTGTCGCAGACTATTCAATAGCCTTCCCAGCTTGGTGCCTTCTTTTGATAATTACTTGGCTCGCATACCCTCTCAAGGTGGTATATGGTCATATAATAATTATTATTATTATTATACGGTCTATCCTCGGCAAGTCTCGTCTGATCAGTAATATTTACACTTGCCACTATTTCATAAGTCATTAATTTCACCCCCTTGTACTAACCTTTGGTACTTCTCATATATTAACTGATACGGTATGTAGTCACCAAGTTGTACTCCCCTAGTTGTGCTTGCCGGGAGGGGGGGGTTGAGCTTTGGCTCTTTGGTCCCGCCTCTCGACTGTAACAGTATGTAGCACAGTTCTCATGGGCTTACTGTCTCTGACTGTCTAAATAACGTTTAGGAATCAGTCGTGATGCTGTAATTAGTTTTGTGCGCCTGTATTTGACACATCTGCAGAGGGGGTGTCTTGGACAGCTGTAGCATTTGCAGATTGTCTTTCTTAAAGAAACAATGTTGACCAGACCACACACTAGAAGGTGTGTGTGTGTGTGTATGTATATGTATGTGTATAAAGTATATATAGAAGCTGATCAGAATTACATTTCACCTTTATGTGCACATTAATGACACTATGTAAAAGACACATCGAACACTTCATGTAGGGCATACGTAAATGTGTGTATCTATGTATTTACGTATGTAGGTTAGCTTAGCATTTTAAAAGCACCGAATCACCACCTGTGGTTGATTGTTCAATAAACCCTTGAACTATATGTTTAACACATCTCTAACCCTGTCCATGGAGGACAGAAGAAAATGTATATATGCTGGTTAGCATTGTAAATGTCTGGCCACGTCTGTGGTAGAAAAATAATAATAAAAAAAACTAGAAGGTGAAGGGACGACGACGTTTCGGTCCATCCTGGACCATTCTCAAGTCGATTGTACAGAAAGAATATTTGTAAATACTCTCGTAAATACCCAAGTGTAATTACAAGATGAGAGCTACGCTCGTGGTGTCCTGTCTTCCCAGCACTCTTTGTCGTATAGCCCTTTGAAACTACTGACGGTCTTGGCCGCCTCCTCCACCACCACCTCACCTAACTTGTTCCAACCATTACCACTCTGCAAAAGTGTTTTTTTTTATACTTCATCGGCAGCTTTGTTTAGTTTAAATCTATGACATCTTGTTCTTGAAGTTCCAAGTCTCGGGAATTCTTCCCTATCAATTTTATCGATTCCCGTTACTATTTTGTACGTCGTGATCATGTCGCCTCTTTGTCTCCTATCTTCTAGTTTTAGCATAATTAAGAGTCCCGGTAGTACAGTCGGGTTCTTTTTCGACTCACAATCGAGAATTCACGGTTCGAATCCCAGGCGGGAAAGAAATGGCTGGGCGCATTTCCTATCACCTAATGCTTCTGTTCACCTAGCAGTACGTAGGTACTGAGGAGTTAATCAGCTTGTTGTGGGGTTGCATCCTGGGCGGGGTCAGTAATTCGACCTGAGAGGGGGGGAGGGGTAGCGGGGCCTCGATATAAGCCTAACGTGTATGAATACACTCTGGCTGCCTGTCCCCCGGAACAGTGAATAATAAAATAATACCTCAATCTTCTCCTCGTAGCTCCTGTCTTTCAGTACCGGAGCCATTTAATTGTGCGTGCGCGCGCGTGTTTGCATGTAAATGTAAATGTAAATGTAGCCAGAGTCGACAACCATCGGCAGGGTTGAGGTCTCCTCTTTTACTTATTCTTTTTTACTGATTGCATTTCCCAGCCTGGTCAATGCCAGCCAGTTGATATATATATATATATATATATATATATATATATATATATATATATATATATATATATATATATATATATATATATATAATATTATATATATATATATATATATATATATATATATATATATATATATATATATATATATACTGTATACACAGCAACCATTCATTCATTCCTTCTGAAGATGTATTAATATACGAAAGTACTTAAGGAAATTCCTGTTTCAATTCTTCCTCCGTGGTCTGACACTGTCATATATATATATATATATATATATATATATATATATATATATATATATATATGGAAGGGAGTACCACCTCTGGCTGGAAGAAGGGGGACCCATAGCCTCGGAGGAAACCACACATAACGCATTGGAGGGAATGTAGGTCCCCTCCAATACAGTTTCTGTGTGCTTTTCTCCTACCACCCCCTTCCTTTATATATATATATATATATATATATATATATATATATATATATATATATATATATATATATATAAATTTTGTGTACAGTATTGTGTTTTATATCAAATGTGTATTGGATTGTCACAGCCAACCAGTCTACTATCTAAATTATATCTTAATGTGCTGTATTTTATATGAAATATTTATTGACTCTCCATCCACTGTGTAAATTCCAGCATTTAATACAGGACGGCTCACCATTGCAATTTCTAGATGTGAATGTCACATACTTGACTGTATATCCCAAACATTTTGCAGATATCATCTTGCTGTGCTTGTGGATCTTACTCTTTATATCTGGTATGGGTTATCAACTGTACCGAGAGAGATCAAGCCCTCCATTTCAACCACCAAACCTCTCCTCATGGCGAGCTACCAAGAAGTTTTGTAACTTCGTGTTTGATAAAATATTTGCGTGCCTGCCTATGGATCCGGACCCCGGAGGTGTTGGCATAGAAGATCGGCCAACGTGGATTTTAAGGATAACTTATTCATTTAGAATGTTGCGAGAAAGAGTGACTTGTAATAGGCACAATTCTCTAGAGTCGGGCTATGAGAGCTTCCAAAGAGTGCGCACTACATCTCATTCTCCAGATGAAGAGTTAAACTCTAACGCATCGAAGTTTAATGCTATTAAGGCAAGAATAAATGAATGGATAGACAAAGTTCGATCTCGCTTAAGAAGGGACGACGAGAGGCTACTAGAAGATAGTGATGATGATGATACCCAGTTTGAGGGTGACGGGGTCGCATGCTGTTCATTCAGAAAATCTAGAGTAGTACTTGATGATGAGTATACAGCTAATTCTCACTGATAAAGTATATATCTTTAGACAGAAAATATTATTTCATGGTATACCCCTAATTTACTGAGTTTTCAAAGGATATACCTCGTATAGAATCGCCATATGGTGGTTGGATTGGTCCAACTAAAGTTATATTTTACATGCAATTGAGGATCTTTCACTTAAAAATGTTGATGTATGTATTTATTATTTGGACAGAACTTGCCATAATCAGTAGTGTGAACACTCAACGTGAAATCATTTTATGCTCTTTTTCAAATACAAGTCATGAAAAAGTATTTGCCAAATATTCAAAGATCTTTGTTGGGAGGATAAAGCTGGCCAAAGCATGTTAATTATATGCTTATATATGCTTAAGTATATGCATGTTGTGTAACTCGTAGTGGACAAGATGCATCCGACGTGTACAATGGTACATATTGAATAAAGTTACCTAACTTGTGCAATGGTGGTAAGCAGATAAGAGATATTGAACATGTGCAATGGTAAAAAAGTGGGCAAGATATATCCGGCTTGTGCAACACTGCAGATTGAACAATAGATACCCAGACGTGTACAATGGTGCAATAGATACCCAACTTGTACATATTGGACAAGAGATCTCTGACTTGTGCAATGGTACAAAATGGATCAAGATATCCGACTTGGATTATAGTTCAGATAAGATAAGATATCCGATTTATATAATAATCCAAATTAAATCATTTGGATTATTTAATATCGAAGTGATATCCAACTTGTGCAAATTCAGCCCATGTTTATAAAAAAATTCAATATTTAGTGTTTATTTCGTATGTGAGGTTATTGACATCTGTTTATCAAGTATTGGATTGTGTATGACATGGCATTTATTATTTCCTTGTATAGCTGATGTTTCATAATCATTTTTATAATTTGTCAGCATTTAAAAAAATAGCATTACTAATTGATCTCCATTTTGATAGTTCAATACTAAAGATCATATATTTTCTCATATTGTCTTATATTGATCTTCGTGACAGAGACATGATTTGTTTTTTTTTTAAGTCACAAAGTGCATATAATGAAGTAATTGTATGCTATACCGTATATGCACTTATACATTTACCAATAATCCCATGTACATGTCATACCAAAGCATGCATAAGAAAATTCTTTCATTAATTGTGCAACCTGTATAAACTCTCTAGTTGTGCACAATGCAACATATAAACTTGCTGTGCATTCATACGGCAACATTGTATAAATTGATAATCACTCCTGTTGTGTGATTTTTTGTTTTTGAAACGGTTTGTGTAGAAACTTTTTTTTCCTCTTCGTATTCTAGCATCTATAATAAAAATCTTCTTGTTCATATAGATATTTCCAACATTTTTATTTTTCATCTTGTGATACTTGGTTATTAAAGCACGTTATTCGTATGTCAATAAAAATGGCCTCGATCTAGGTTCTTTATTGTTGACCAGACCACACACTAGAAGGTGAAGGGACGACGACGTTTCGGTCCGTCCTGGACCATTCTCAAGTCGATTGTGATCGACTTGAGAATGTGATCGACACAATCAACTTGAGAATGGTCCAGGACGGACCGAAACGTCGTCGTCCCTTCATCTTCTAGTGTGTGGTCTGGTCAACATACTTTAGCCACGTTATTGTGACTGCATAGGTTCTTTATTGCTCTTATTAGCTTGTAATTGTCAGTATAACACTGCGTTCTTTAACTTCAAACCCGTCTAATCTCCATTGGTTTTTCCTTTTGATATCGGTGTACATTACTTTGATAATTGAACAGTTGAGTAGTTTGGTTTACAAACTTTGGTAATTATGGGCCAGAGGGTTTTTAATGTTCTCAACACCTGTATATTTATTTTCTAGCAGTGTCATTCAGATCTTATAAGATAAGAATTGTCTACCATACTTTGAAAAGCTCGCATTGTTGTTGCCCAGGTCAGGGGTAGGGAACTTTTTTTTTTTTTTTTTTGAGCGTGTGCCAAATTGATAGTTATCTTCTGAAACGTTATCCTGTGTGCCCATGAAAATTTTCAGCCACAAATTATTAATATTATTATTGTGCTTTACTATTTTTATGGAGAAAGGAAATTCTGAAAATCTTTCTTAAAGAAGTCTGTTTAGGCAACCAATTTGACTCCATTTGACTCGTTTTAAATGGTACAGTTTTTGGAATTATATGTTATTAATAACTAGTTATTCTAAAAAAATAAAAATTCAGTAAATTAATAATGATGATAATGAACGATAAGGAAAAAAAGCCCTGTTGGTTATTTAAGTGTATCTTGTTTCACTACTAACAAACAAGTGAGATTGAAATAAAGGGAAGTATTTTAAAAAGCCTGTGAACAAAAAATATTAAAGTTTTAAACAAGACAATTGAAAAGAAAACAAATTTAAGTAGTAATTGACCTTATATTATAAGCCACAAGAAATGTGGACGTCAAATTGTAAGTTTTGGTTCATATTATTAGACATGACAAAAGGAAAATATGATTATTTTACTCCGAGACTTCTGCTGCCGCACCAGCGATGACGTCTTTTATATCTGGCTTGTGATTGGTTGCGTGAGTTGTACATGCGGCGCTAGTTCCAGCAGTAATTAAGTCAACTCGTATAATTAGACGACAAAATTCATCACTTAAAAACACTGACTCGCATGATAGTTTCGATGGAAATACTGTTAAAACTGCCATTAAGAGATTTGTTTCAGTCAGTAGTTTCAGAATCGATTTTAGTTTCAAAATCTAAATTTCTGCAATTTTTTGGCGTTAATCCTGTCGCCGATCCAAACAATTGTTTAATTCAGTTCTTAGGTCGATAAATTTCTGCCTGCAAACTAAGGTCTTTGTAAATATCTAAAATAAATCTCAAAATTGACCTAATCAATCTGCTGTAACATTTTCAAATTCAATTTGTCTAATATTACACCGACTACGCACTATGAATCTTGCTGTTTCTTCAAGTTATCTGAATTTAGTAAATATAAAAGAAAATTGGTCAGTAGTAGAATCAATGATGCTCAAAAATTGCATTTGAAAACTTTAAATGTTTTCTCGTACATTTCAAAATCTGCCACGGTTTTTAGGTTTGGGAAATATTTTAAAATGCAATTGTCGACATCACGTTTAAAAGGTTTAAGTTTGATTTCAAAGGCTTTTGTGATTAAGCCATTTAAATGTGAGGATAAATCTGTAAAAAACATCAGTCCACAAATACAGTTTTCATTCGTCAAAATTACAATTTTCACCCAAATATTCAACAAATCTTTTAGAGAACAGATTTAGAACAGATCTAATCCAATGAACATTGTTGTACCTAGTGTTCCCATGCCTAACAAATTCACCTCACTCGGCAAATTCCGATTTTGTTTCTCTACAAAATACATGCATATAATGATCTTAGTTACAATTATCATCACTTCATGTTCCTTAACATATACCAGCTTCCTGCAGACAAGGTCGCCTTGTGTACAATTACAGTGAAAGCCTACCCTTGGATCTCCAACATATCTTGCAAACACGTTTACAAACCCCCGCTGTTTTGCTAATCATGACGGAGTATGATTAGTCACTGTCAAGATTAGTCATGATTAGTCAAGTGACGGAGCATACCGTCACTTGTCACGGCAACTATTTTTGAAAGGTCAACCTATCAATGAGACATACAATTATTTATTATGGGTGGGATTAAGAACTGATAAGGTGGCACTGTGTGCCTCATGACAGCATAATTGACTCTCCTGGCAGTTCTATGCGTTCATACTGGTATGTTTATTAGTCTGAATAATTGATTGAATTTCAGCATGATGAGTCGTGCATGATAAGCAGGGAGAGAGGAATAGTTCTCGTCTCTTTGACAGTTTTCACAATGAATTGATATTTTTTTATCATGCATCATTTATTTTTTATCATTTACTTTTTGAGGTAACACGTACAACTACTGTGTGTGTTTCCTTACATATAATTTCGTTCTTAAGTGTAGTTTCAAAGATAATGTTTCTTCAGTATCAATATGTTATCATAAATTAGTTTTTATCAAATATTCTTTGTAAGAAAGAAGTACTGTATTTCAGCAGTGATCATACTATCCTGTATGAATCCTTAACACTACTTCCTGTATGGTTCAATACACCCTTGGCAGTAATAGAATTTATCAGTAAGTATACAATAGGCATGCTCATTAAATCCGTCCAAATTTTCAGCATTTCTTCAGTAAACATTAAGGAATTAATGTAGTAGCACGCTGTCGTCTTATTCAATTGTGTAGCTGGAGATCATGTACTACATAAAATCAATTATGACTATGTACAATTCAGTAGCTAAAAGTACTGTCATCAACAGTAATACTTGTATGCATAATTTTATGCATAATTTTTCACTGGTCGTGATAAATGCTTCGAGCTGGTAAATGCAGTGATGTTAAAGAGTGTAAAGGCTTGGCCTGTATATACAATAGTTACAGAAATGCTTCTGTGTAGTCTGCACATTCCTATAAATATTGTACAAAGTAGCTAATCAGTAAGGTGTTCTCATAGGCTTAACAAATATTGTGAAATTATCAGATCAATCCTCAGGAAGTAATAGGAATTACTAATCACAGCTCACAAGCCATCCACATTTTAGGTGATTAATTCTTTAAACTGGTAAGTAGACTAATGGTTGTATAACAAGATGACAGTTGTTGGAGTAGCTATAATACTAGTCTTGCAGCCTTAAGTCTCCAGAGTTCAGTTCCCACTGATGAGGTAGAGTTGTTTACAGTGTGGTTTAAGCAAGTTTTGATAAGGTAGCTATATCCCCCCCCCCTCACACCAGCTTGTCGTAAATTGACTAATAAACAAACTCCAAATGAGTGACATACATACATCCCTTAATGTCCGCAGTCGTGTGTCAAAAGCCATGATTGAACTGACGTGTGAAATACTAAGGGGTCTTCCAAATGTAAGTCTGCAAACTTACTAGGGATTTTGTAAATTACACAAAAATGATTATACTACTTAGGTATTAAATCATTGGTGACAATAGTGCCTCTTTTGTGAGGTGGGAGGCGAAGGGCACTATGTGATGCCCTTATTTCCCCTCAGCCTGCTTGCTGGGGAGCGCAGCCTCCTCCACAAGGGTCAGATTCACGAAAGTACGTACGCAAACACTTACGAACCTGTACATCTGTTCTCAATCTTTGGCGGCTTTGTTTGCAATTATTAAACACTTAATGAGCTCCGAAGCACCAGGAGGCTGTTTATAACAATAACAACAGTTGTATGGGAAGTTTTCATGCTTGTAAACTGCTTAATAAATGTAACCAAAGCCGTCAAAGACTGAGGAAAGATGTACACGTTCGCAAGTGCTTGCGTAAGTACTTTCGGGAATCTGGCTCCAGGGCCTTAGCAAGCACACGCTGGGCAATAGTCATTGTTACACCTTGGGTATGCCCTGTTGCTGCTCCATTAATACTATACACGCGTGTACAGTATTTGCAAAAAGAGTTTTCTAAATATTTGTTTTAAGATGATTAGTTGTTCTGCTGTTTACACAGCAAATTAGTTAACTTCACAAGACTAAATTATTTCATAATCTCTAATTGTTGAGTTTGTTCGATTATCTACAAAATTTTTCATGTGTACAAGCATAACATTTATTAAAAAAAAGTGATGGCATGGATTATTAAGGCGGTAGGCTAATTCTTCAGTTCTTTTTTTTATAATTTCTAATGATAATTACGATAATTAAATATTTACATTTCAACTTTAATTTGTTGTATTTAGACATTTAAAGGCTTAGCCTGTAATATTCATGAAATGTATTTTGAGTAATTAATGGAATTCACCCCCATATTTGCAGGGTGAACCCGAACCATATTTTTTGCTATACCGTAATCTGTATGTTGTCTTTATTAATAAAGTTATTCCTATGTACTTACAAAATATTGTATGTGTTATTGATGAACCACCTTTATATGTGTCTATATACAGTGTCATATATAATATATATATTATATATATACTTAGGGGTACCACCACTGGTGGTATATATATATATATATATATATATATATATATATATATATATATATATATATATATAATATATATAATATATATAATTAGTGTACTTTGGTAGCAGTCTTTCTTGCAAACATATAGTGTTGAATATGACCGAAAGGGTAAGACTAATTATTCTAACACGAATCTTCTCAATATTTTTTACGTTTTTCTCAACTATCGAGGGAAATTGAAAAATTAACTCTCCAAAGTTCATTTTCACACTTTATTATAGTCTGACGCCGAGGGTTGCGTTTCGCAAAGTACACCTTACATTTCCAAAGTGCAATTTTACCGTGTTATATTGTATATTATCATCGGGTTATATTCTCTTTGGGTGAGGTGGTAAAGAACAAGTGGATGATGGCATAACATAGCGGTATTAATTGGTTATTAAATTTATAAATGTATCAGGGATATTAAATGTATCCACTGGGCAGCTTATGTTCCTTAGGCAGGGTCATTGGATGCTGTCTCTGTGTTGGCTCGGGGTCTTGAAGTGGGTAGAATGTAATTATGTAATTAAATGTAATTAATAACATTATATATATTATAATCACAGCCATCCCCCTATTTTGGTAGTACTTATAGTAACGATGAGGATCATAGTATATATATATATATATATATATATATATATATATATATATATATATATATATATATACCGACGTTCAACTCAATTAGAACGTAGAAAACCGGAAAACTATTTTCACCTTGTGTTGCCTTAACAAACTAAACTAATCTAACCTAACCTAACCTAACCTAACCTAACCTAACCTAACCTAACCTAACATAACATAACCTTCCTAGGCCTAATTCACTATATCTGAGGCCTAATATAGTACCTATGTTTGCTATACTAGGGCCTCGGAATATTTGTTTGTTTTTAGCTTATTTTTGTAAGAATTCTTTACTAGTCAGTATACTACTATCTAAAAGCTAAGTACCTATGAATTCGTGACTATGGACGATCATCACAATATGTACTATATGAACAGGAGGATGGGTTGTGTAATATATATATATATATATATATATATATATATATATATATATATATATATATATATATATATATATATATATATATATATATATATAAGAGAAGCGCTAGGGTATGTAGATATTACGGCCCTCACAATACCATAATACTAAAAAAATCAATTTGCAGCCTAAAATAATTTGCATCATTAGGTCTATAACGAATAACTTTCAGTTTTAAAATGTTTGGGGATAGGTCTAATTAGTGCGGCAATTACCCTATAGAAAAAAATAGAAAGACCCAAGAGTAGTAGGGTCTTAGTAGAACACACTGTTCTACTACTTAGTAGTAGAAGAACACCATTTTATTAAATCTGCTAGAATTTACCTACTTAAAATTATCTGTTAGATTAAGAACCTGTCCGGAACGCTGCGCGTACTAGTGGCTTTACAAGATTGTAAATACTATGATATGTATTCTCTCTAACCCAATGTACCTTCTTGTATATAAATGAATAAATAAATAAACTTAGGCTAGTAGTGTATTCTCAGGTAAATTGGGACGCTCGCGAGTCCATCCAGGTCATTCCCGTTTTCTGTGATGTATATATTTGTAGGGGAAACACCTGCGTTTTATAACTTTTTTGTTTTTAATTTATGGATTTAATTGTATATACAAGAGTTGTTACATTCTTGTTAAGCCACTAGTACGCATAGCGTTTCAGGCAAGTCCTTGATTGTAATTTTATCCCCGGAATACGACCCGCCAAATCGTTTAACAACCAAGTATCCATTCACTGCTGGGTGAACAGAGGCTATAGTTTAAGATTGGCGCCCAGTCAATCCTCCCCTATAATGCAGCTTGAATAATGCAGGTATCTCGGTGTAGCGCAGCTGTATAAACAAAAATATATGATTTTTTTAATAAAACTACAAAAAATTCGATTCCAAGGAAATTTTAAATTATTAATTATTAACAAATTATTTAAAAAATTATTAATTATTAATTTTTTTTATTAATTATTAAAAATAATCCCGTTGTCGAACTACTGACCTAATCTAGGATGCCAAACTCACAACAAGTTACTTAACTCCTGGGAACCCATTTACTACTAGGTGAACAGATGCATTAGGTGAAAGGACACATGCCCAACAATGTCTACCCCGGGGATCGAACCCGGGATTGATAAAAATTGTTGACTTGACTTCAATTGAAGCATTACCGTAGATGCTACTGGCAATAGAGGCGGCCTATTTTTTTTTAATGAGATCTTAATAAATTAAGATTTATTAACGGTGAAAGGAGACCTATGACAATCCGCTGGCTTCCTGGCCCCGTCGAGGTCACTACAGAGAGATGGGCACCTACATGTATTACAATCAATAATAGGCTTGTCCACATTAGGTATTTTTGTCCATCTGTATATGATTCAAATTATTAGTAATTGAAATAAAATTATGGAGTATTGTTATAAAATTGGCCAGTTAAAATGTTTATAATTATTATATTTATAATAATAATTACGCTTGACAGTAACGTGAATAAAAACAATTATATATTTTTACGTAATACTTAATACTTGACATAAAGATTTTTTTTTAAATTAACCATTACCATGTAGGTAATCACTAACCATGTGGAGTACTACTATGTACGCTACCGCTAACCATGTACGCTACCACTAACCTTGTACGCTACCACTAACCATATGGAGTACCACTAACCATATAAGCTACCACTAACCATATGGAGTACCACTAACCATATAAGCTACCACTAACCATATGGAGTACCACTAACCATATAAGCTACCACTAACCATATGGAGTACCACTAACCATATAAGCTACCACTAACCATATGGAGTACCACTAACCATATAAGCTACCACTAACCATATGGAGTACCACTAACCATATGGAGTACCACTAACCATATACGCTACCACTAACCATATGGAGTACCACTAACCATATACGCTACCACTAACCATATACCCTACCTCTTCTCTAGGGGACACTCGCACTATCCAAATTGGTATAATAAAGTACATAACTAAAATTGCAACAGCCTAACCATCACCTTTACCTGTCTAAGACCTACTAAGGCATTTTAGGTCTAACCTACGTGATCTTAGGCCTAATTTCAGCAAATATATGTCCTTAAAAAGTAAAAAAAAAAAATTGACTTTTGGGAGGATTGGTCCATATTTTGTACATTTGATTCAACTCCCCCAACTGGAAATATTTTTTATATTATATATTATATATATATATATATATATATATATATATATATATATATATATATATATATATATATATATATATACACGTGTACAAAATCAGGTTTTCCCTAAAACCCATTTGAATATATATATATATATATATATATATATATATATATATATATATATATATATATATATATATATATATATATATGTATATATATTCCCGTTATTGCTTTATTTATATTCTACGACCCCAGGATATAATTGTTGTAGAGGAGCAAACGGCCAACATGGTTTGTATTCTTCCACGCGGCTGGGTTCTTACTGTAAATAGGGTTGACAGGACTAGTAAAACACAGCGAGCGGACCGTAAAATAATCAATACTGGTGTCGGGGGGAAGTCGGGAAGGTGGAGAGGAAACCTAACTACCAAGTTAGTGGGAAGATGAGAGGTAGGAGGTGAAGATGGCCGATTACTCTACACCTGCCGCTTGTATTGTGTTTAATTATATTGAAATATCAAGAATAGTAATTTTTGATGCGTGTATGTACACGGGGACGCAATATAGGAGAAAGAAGAGCATTGGAGTTAATGGATATTTTGAGGGAAAGCGCTCGCTATTTTATATGTTGCATCACGGCTATTACCGCCCTCTGTGAACGTGGTCTTGAACTGTGTTGGTGAGGTGGTTGGCCCTCGTGCCGCCAGAGAGGGTTGTAATACTCCTTACTCCCGCCTCCACCTTCTCTCTCTTACTGCTCCTGAAACTTAACTGTATAATAAAGTCAGCAGGGTTACATACACCGAGAGCTGCTGTGTGTCGGTCTATGTACACTGAGCGTTTCTCTGGGGGTCCTAAACACTCTTCACAAATTAGTTATACTTACTGGTTGGTTATTAAGTAGCTGTGGCCTTGAATAACTTTCCAGAGGTTTTTATTATTATTATTATTATTTTCTACCACAGACGTGGCCACACATTAACAATGCTAACCAGCATATATACATTTTCTTCTGTTCTCCATGGACAGGGTGAGAGATCTGTTAAACATATAGTCCAGGGATTTATTGAACAATCAACCATAGAAGGTTATTGTAGTCCTTTTAAAATGCTAGGCTAAGCTACACACGTAAATGCATAAATACACAGATTTACGTATGCCCTGTTTTAATAGGCCTCAAGTCCAACACCAAACCATTAAAATCTCATTCCTTTTTAAACATTTGGTGTCAAAAAAAAAAAAGAGTTGCATACAAGAGTTAACCAGACCACACACTAGAAGGTGAAGGGACGACGACGTTTCGGTCCGTCCTGGACCATTCTTAAGTCGATTGTGTGACAATCGACTTGAGAATGGTCCAGGACGGACCGAAATGTCGTCGTCCCTTCACCTTCTAGTGTGTGGTCTGGTCAACATACTTCAGCCACGTTATTGTGACTCATCGCCTGCATACAAGAGTTAGTTAGCTTTAACCAAGTCTAATAAGAGGATTGAAATGAAAGCACATATATCGAGGTTTCATTATATTTCATATATCTTACAATAACCACTACACAACATGACTGGCGGAAGGAGGCAAAAACCAGAGTAGAATCATAGTTTACACAATGTTAAGAAATGGGGGGGTTGAAAAGTAATAGTATGGGGATAACAGATCCTAGACTTGGGGCAGCTGCAACCTTTTAACCCCTAGTTTTGTTTTATTAATTTCGTGAAGTCTGGTCAGGCAAACTGTGTGCTTCCATTAATGTAAATTGATTTCCAACGCATAGTCCTGAATTCGTGTTCTACCCAACACCGAGATGTGCGTAATAAGTAATGTTATTGATTATAGAATACACAATTGCTGTTCCTACAAAAGTACTACAGTAACATGTTCCCTTGTGTATCTTATAAACAGATTATTATTATTATTTTTATTATTGTTATAGAGGCTAGTGGGCAGTACAGCGGCGTAGGGCTTTGTTAAAGCCCTACGCTTTATTTTAGGCTTTAATAAAAATCGGTCAGTCCGATAGGCTATTGTCGTATCTGACTGATCTCTCGCTCTTGTCAATAGTTACCGTTAAGTCCCTGTTTTTGTATATATACGCCTGAATTTACATTATAATAAAACAGATTTTGTATACAAATAAATTCTGCCACTCTTAATTTTATAATATTAACCGCCTTTAATTCCCAAAATTAAAAGATCTAAACAATCTTTACATGCACATGTAGGATCACCATCGCTTCCTTTGCTTCAAATAATATTTCTGTTTTACGAAATATTTCTCAGTTGTAAAGAAATATAACCTTTGTTGTTTTTTTTAGAAGGCTGCAAATCCGTCGGTGACTAAGATGAAGCGATGGATCATTTCAACTAATGTGATAGTGATAGGCAGTGAAGACTAGACCATTCCAATGGTATCAACCCGTTAGCAAATCAAATATATCACGTTATTGTAATTTCTGTGTGTGTACGTTAACGCTATATATATATATATATATATCCCTCTCTCCCATCGGGCAAAATATACGTTATTAAACGTTGATTCAATGTTACATTAATGTGCGTTTGTGTAGATTCGCCCGGGTTTGGGAGGGTTGGGAGGTGATAGTATGCAAGAGAGACATCGCCCGCTCACGTTGAGTGATAGCGCAGTAATGTTTAATTAGCTGTCTACATTATTAACTAGACTGTATTTTCAATAAGATGAATATAGTCATTCATGACAAACAAATATATAAAACTGTGCCGGTTTCATACATAAATTTCTATTGATGGTCAGTTTAATTTATGATAATTTTGATGTTCAAATGAATAAAATATGAGGACATGTTTGGAGTTTGAAGCAGCACGAATTTTACGTTCAAATATCAGCTGATTTTTTTTTTTACCCCAGAAAAATATGATTAATAACATGGTAAAAACAAACTATTTACCTTTCAGCAAATTCAGTATTTTGTTATCATGACATAAAGACATTGTTATCACACACACACACACACACACACACACACACACACACACACACACACACACACACATTTACGTGTGTGTTTTACATTTACCGGGGCCTCTGTTCCGGCTGAGTAGACAGCGCTCTACGGTGTTAATCCTAAAGGCATGGGGTTCGATCCCCGACAGAGGCAGAAACAAATGGGTAGAGTTTCTTTCATCCTGGTGCGCCTGTTCACATAGCAGTAAATAGGTGCCTTGTAGTTAGACAGCTGCTACTGGCTGCTTCCTGGCGTGTGTGTGTGTGCGCATGTGTAAGAGAAATATATGTAATAGACATTATAGATGAAAATAAACTTGTTAGAACGACGGGATCCAAGACCTGCTCGATTCTGCAGATACAAATAATAAATACACACACACAGAGCTGCCCCAAGTTAGGCTGGTCCGACATGAGGATACAGAGCAAAAAAACAAAAGCGTGTGGCATCCCTTTGGTATAAACAATCGACCCAGAGGTCATTTACACTATCAATGCTTCCTTTTACTATCCAAATATATATATATATATATATAGTGTGTGTGTGTGTAACAGACAGAGAACTTTTAACTTTGATTAAGAAGTCTCTGGGACTATTATTAATGACGATGGTTGTATGATTCAGATATTTACATTTACAGTACAGTGTGATATTCATGTGTTTTACAATAAATAAAGAATGGCAAGTACACAGTGAGTGGAATATTACAGAAAGCTATACTGGCGTATCCGGAGTCACACTTACTATATAATACAGCCTACAACACAGCAAATAGAAATAGAGTGCACAAAAATTAATTAGACTTGCATTTTATAGTTTTGCAATTTCTCAGTTTCGTAATTACGGATACAACATTTTTTTGCACATTTTTGGCGGGACGCTAACCATTTTTTTTCTCTCACTAATTTCACAACCTAGAATTTATAATTAAAAAAAAAATCTAAAATTTCAGAACGCACCACAATAGATCTTGTTTAGGTCGGTCTTTCGCTTTTTTGTTTGTTTTTTTTCAAAACATAAAATAGAGTAAGCCATTCACATAACACCAATCAATTACGGGCGGAGGAAAAGACGCGGCCATGTGGGTAGTTTTGAGCATAAACACGGCCCCGGACCCGCCCGCCATTCTGCAAGTGACAGCCATTGAGCGCCCCGGCGGTCGCTCGCGCTACACTGAGCACTGTCAACATGCCAATATGCTGTAAAATTCCCACCATGCGCTCAGAATGAAGTCTTTTGTCGCTAATTTTATGGGAAATTAGTTCGTGAAATGCGGCGCTATTCAGGTGAAACCAAGTCTGATATCTGATCAGATTGAATTTGTCATAAGTGCAGTGATATCATTCGTGGGGGGCCCTTGAAGGGGGGCCGTGTACAGAACGCGTTAATAGCCGGTATTTTGGGGGGGGGGGGGCGCCCTGCCACCGGGGCCCGCCACTTGTTAAAGCACGCCACAAAATCTGGTGATTAGAAGTTTCTTAACTCATTAAGTGCCTTGAGGAGAAAAGGGTTTGTGCCTGGAAAATAAATTGATCGCTCTTAAATAGCAGAAAGAAAACGTGGAGGCGAAACTATTTAAACGAGGGAGTATTTTTTTATTATTTTTTTTTTTTTTGGTGGGAGATTTGGGAGGAATTGTGTTGTGTATTACGCATGAGTATGATAGCTAAACTACACATTCTACTACACTATACACATTTCTTGTTTCACACCTTTATACAGTAATAAATAGGTGCCAAGACGTCATCTGCTTCCGTCCATCACTGAAACGCCGAGACAGTTGACACCACCTGTCTAGCTGTGCCCGGCTACAGCATACCATTTTCTGTGACTAATTTCATTTTTTTCCTGACTTGAGAATATTGGTCGCTGCAGTCAGCAGCACGAGCAGCTTAACTAAAGAGTAATTCTAAGCTACGAGAATCTTCGTAATTCTTACATTTTTTCAAATACCAATGTATATGACAGCATGCATTATACAATTAGTAATATTTGGGTTACAACTGCTATCGTCCTTTGTACCTAACGGGTTAATTATTATATTTTTTGTGATATTTTCCGTCGAAATTTATCACAATGCGCTTAAGAAACTTTAAAGGAAAAAAAAAGAATATTGGCAGGAGTATCAGCGCAGATTACACGAGTTGGTCAAAACGCAGTTCAGTTGTGTTTTGTTTTTCTACCGGGAACGGAGAACTTACAAAAGTATCTCATCACTACAACACAAATTTGTATCAATACATTATCTCCAACGTCGACGATCCCACATAATGCCAGCCCAGATGTGGGCAGTGGTACAAAATCAGAACTACATATATGCACAATGCTGACATTATCCCGCGGGAAATCGCGGTGATAGCCCCGATCTTCGTCATGTCAGAAGAGGAACTATCACTAAGGTCACGCCTCATGGGTGAAAGTCTTCCCCCCATGGGTAAATCACGCCCCTTTGGGTAAGCTACACCCTAGAGGAGCACCGCACTCCATGAGTAAAGTCACTTCCCTAAGGAGAGCCACGCCGTTACGGGTCTGTATACCATACTTATAGACAAAAAACTCCACTCGAACCTCGGCCGTAGCAGGCGCAGGTCCAGCGAGTGGTGGCCTAGACTTGAGAATACTGCGAGGCGGGTAGTTCCGGCTCCCGCATTAAGGACCATCACTGTAGCCGCGGCCAGTAGTTGGCGGCACTCAGGTCGGCAGTCTGGCTTGGGATCTGCACTGGTACTGACACTCCCGCTGATATCAAACCTGCAAGTACAACCCACGCTGGAGTTAGTTCCTCTTGGTACTATGGTATCTACAGGTGGAGGGGGGTTGTGCCTCTTGGTACAATGGTATCTACAGGTGGAGGGGGGGTTAGTGCCTCTTGGTACAATGGTATCTACAGGTGGAGGGGGGTTAGTGCCTCTTGGTACAATGGTATCTACAGGTGGAGGGGGGTTAGTGCCTCTTGGTACAATGGTATCTACAGGTGGAGGGGGGTTAGTGCCTCTTGGTACAATGGTATCTACAGGTGGAGGGGGGGTTAGTGCCTCTTGGTACAATGGTATCTACAGGTGGAGGGGGGTTAGTGCCTCTTGGTACAATGGTATCTACAGATGGAGGGGGGTTAGTGCCTCTTGGTACAATGGTATCTACAGGTGGAGGGGGGTTAGTGCCTCTTGGTACAATGGTATCTACAGGTGGAGGGGGGGTTAGTGCCTCTTGGTACAATGGTATCTACAGGTGGAGGGGGGTTAGTGCCTCTTGGTACAATGGTATCTACAGGTGGAGGGGGTTAGTGCCTCTTGGTACAATGGTATCTACAGGTGGAGGGGGGTTAGTGCCCCTTGGTACAATGGTATCTACAGGTGGAGGGGGGTTAGTGCCTCTTGGTACAATGGTATCTACAGGTGGAGGGGGGGGAGGGTTAGTGCCTCTTGGCTCTTGGTACAATGGTATCTACAGGTGGAGGGGGGTTAGTGCCTCTTGGTACAATGGTATCTACAGGTGGAGGGGGGTTAGCGCTTCTTGGTACAATGGTATCTACAGGTGGAGGGGGGTTAGTGCCTCTTGGTACAATGGTATCTACAGGTGGAGGGGGGTTAGTGCCTCTTGGTACAATGGTATCTACAGGTGGAGGGGGGTTGTGCCTCTTGGTACAATGGTATCTACAGGTGGAGGGGGGGTTAGCGCCTCTTGGTACAATGGTATCTACAGGTGGAGGGGGGTTAGTGCCTCTTGGTACAATGGTATCTACAGGTGGAGGGGGGTTAGTGCCTCTTGGTACAATAGTATCTACAGGTGGAGGGGGTTAGTGCCTCTTGGTACAATGGTATCTACAGGTGGAGGGGGGTTAGCGCCTCTTGGTACAATGGTATCTACAGGTGGAGGGGGGTTAGTGCCTCTTGGTACAATGGTATCTACAGGTGGAGGGGGGTTGTGCCTCTTGGTACAATGGTATCTACAGGTGGAGGGGGGTTAGTGCCTCTTGGTACAATGGCATCTACAGGTGGAGGGCGGTTAGTGCCTCTTGGTACAATGGTATCTACAGGTGGAGGGGGGTTGTGCCTCTTGGTACAATGGTATCTACAGGTGGAGGGGGGGTTAGTGCCTCTTGGTACAATAGTATCTACAGGTGGAGGGGGTTATGCCTCTTGGTACAATGGTATCTACAGGTGGAGGGGGGGTTAGTGCCTCTTGGTACAATGGTATCTACAGGTGGAGGGGGCTTAGTGCCTCTTGGTACAATGGTATCTACAGGTGAAGGGGGGTTGTGCCTCTTGGTACAATGGTATCTACAGGTGAAGGGGGGTTGTGCCTCTTGGTACAATGGTATCTACAGGTGGAGGGGGGTTAGTGCCTCTTGGTACAATGGTATCTACAGGTGAAGGGGGGTTAGTGCCTCTTGGTACAATGGTATCTACAGGTGGAGAGGGGGGTAGGGTTAGTGCCTCTTGGCTCTTGGTACAATGGTATCTACAGGTGGGGGTTAGTTCCTCTTTGAGCAATGGTATCTGTAAGTTACCATTGTATCAATTCAGTTCCTATAACACAGCAGATATTGTTATGATAACACATTAGCATCTATTTTGTAAATAACAGGAAACTTGATATCTGCATTGCAATCAGTCAACACCCAGGACGGTAAATTGTTAAATAGGCCTACTTAAAAAAAGTAAAAAAATACTTAGCGGGGTTGATTAGGCTATATCTAAAGTTGTATAGTTGGAAATAGACAAAAATCAAAGCAGAGGAAAAATTATTGACGTACTAACTGTAGATAATGAATTAGACAAGCACTAACTATAGATAATGAATTGTCGGCAAATGTACACTAACTGTCGGCAAATCATAGCAATTTATCTACTTACAGACATCACATTTGACCAAAAAATCTAGAGTTTATCTTGTGGTTTGAATACCATGTATAAGAATTCAATTTTAAAATTAACTCACTAGATTCATCAATAATGTTTACAAACCGAATTGTGCTGATGATAATACATCATGTATGATGAACAAAAGTAATGCAGATGACAGTCAACCATTCTTTAGGCTACTAACTAAACCACCTATACCTCAGGCTACTAAAAAACAATTTAGTTTAGTCCCTTTTCGTGACGCTGAGAATCGCCAATCAGGAATCAAATTAAAAAAACAAAAAACACGGGCTTTGAGAAGGCGAGGAAGAAACCGATTTAGCAACATGGAGAGAGGACAAGAGGCGCCATTTGGAACTTTGAATCAGCGCGGGGAATCGACCCACCGCTAATTGTGCAGGTCCCGACTGTTTGTCCAGCTCACTCGCCCGGAAACCAGCTGTAGGTGAACGGGGGATTGTCCCTTTGCTCGGCCCCGTGGGAAGGTTGACGCTCCCACCAGCCTTATACTAGGTCCTCATGCTACTGTTGACACCCTTATAATGTTGCTAACAACATCGTGTTATGCTGATGCCCCTTGTGTTGCTGGCGACGCCGTGGGGACCGCCCTGATGTGTTTACGGTCTTGGTGGTGACAACACGTTAGGGGTCAAGTAGAATGTTTGTGTTGCTTCAACTTCCTGAAGTCGTGGTGGTGTTGGCGTCTCTTCCTGGCGTCGTGGTGGTGTTGGCGCCTCTTCCTGGCGTCGTGGTGGTGTTGGCGTCTCTTCCTGGCGTCGTGGTGGTGTTGGCGCCTCTTCCTGGCGTCGTGGTGGGGTTGGCGCCTCTTCCTGGCGTCGTGGTGGCGTTGGCGCCTCTTCCTGGCGTCGTGGTGGCGTTGTCTCCTCTTCCTGGCGTCGTGGTGGCGTTGTCTCCTCTTCCTGGCGTCGTGGTGGCGTTGTCTCCTCTTCCTGGCGTCGTGGTGGTGTTGTCTCCTCTTCCTGGCGTCGTGGTGGCGTTGTCTCCTCTTCCTGGCGTCGTGGTGGCGTTGTCTCCTCTTCCTGGCGTCGTGGTGGCGTTGTCTCCTCTTCCTGGCGTCGTGGTGGCGTTGTCTCCTCTTCCTGGCGTCGTGGTGGCGTTGTCTCCTCTTCCTGGCGTCGTGGTGGCGTTGTCTCCTCTTCCTGGCGTCGTGGTGGCGTTGTCTCCTCTTCCTGGCGTCGTGGTGGCGTTGTCTCCTCTTCCTGGCGTCGTGGTGGTGTTGGCGCCTCTTCCTGGCGTCGTGGTGGTGTTGGCGTCTCTTCCTGGCGTCGTGGTGGTGTTGGCGCCTCTTCCTGGCGTCGTGGTGGTGTTGGCGTCTCTTCCTGGCGTCGTGGTGGTGTTGTCTCCTCTTCCTGGCGTCGTGGTGGTGTTGTCTCCTCTTCCTGGCGTCGTGGTGGCGTTGTCTCCTCTTCCTGGCGTCGTGGTGGCGTCGCTTCATATTCCTGACGCATGTTTGGGGAGAGTTAGTTGGAGGGTGTGCGTCCAGGTCCTCTTAACCAGAGGTGAAGCTCACCCTCCGCTTACCCACCTGGTTATTAGTCAGAGCTAAAGGAGCCTAACCGAATTATACCTAAAATACTTGTGACTGACACTAGTCTGTAGTTAAGTGCCTCTTCTCTATCTCCTTTGTTGTAGATTGACACCACATTTGCCTTCTTCCAGCAGTTGGGCAATTTCCCCCTTTGTAAGTGACTCGTTCAAGATTAGTGTCAGAGGTAGGCTGAGGGCCGGTGCTGTTTCTTTTTAACATCCATGGTGATACTCTATCTGGCCCAAAAGCTTTAGTTACATCTAGTGATGTTAGTTATAGCCTTACTTCCTCCGCTCTTACCTTAATAATTAATAGTCTCTCGTCAGGGGCTCCTTCCGCATCTACCTCTGGGAGCTGTTTAGGCTCGGTAGTGAACAACTGCCAAACACACACCGAAACTACGACGTTGGTACAACGTTTGAACAAGTTTTAACACCTCCTAACCAACTATAACAACCAATATAGCAAGTTGTAACAACGTTCTAATACGTCATAAACACGTTAAGCCAAGGTGTAACAACTTTATTACAAGTTGTAATAAGCGTAAAATAGAGACAGTTTCGGTTTGTGTTTCCAGGGATTGCACTCCATGGAAGCTGGCACTGAGCTCACAAATTTCTTTATCATTTTCTGTGTACTGTCCTCCCCTTTTTTTCGTAACTTAGTCATTTGGTTATTCACTGTCATTTTCCTTCTTATAGTTATGTAGGAGTTTCGGTTGTTTCTTTGCGTTGAAAGCATTTTCATTTTCATAGTTTCTTTCTGCCAATCTTCATATGTTTATGTAGTCATTCCTGTCCCTGTTGCATCTATTCCGGATTTTCTCTGTCCTTTTCCTTCTGTATTTCCTCCACTTCCCTCTTGCTTTTTTGCTTTTGCTTCCTGGCACTGTTTATTGAACTACGGGTTATTATATTCACTCACCCTTAATGGACATCTTCAAGAGAAAACTGGACTGTTTTCTAAGAGAAGTTCCGGATCCCAGCCGAGCTGTGGTGGGTATGTGGGCCTGCGGGCCGCTCCAAGCAACAGCCTGGTGGACCAAACTCTCACAAGTCGAGCCTGGCCTCGGGCCGGGCTTGGGGAGTAGAAGAACTCCCAGAACCCCATCAACCAGGTTTATGTGGGCCTGCGGGCCGCTCCAAGCAACAGCCTGGTGGACCAAACTCTCACAAGTCAAGCCTGGCCTCGGGCCGGGCTTGGGCAGTAGAAGAACTCCCAGAACCCCATCAACCAGGTATATGTGGGCCTGCGGGCCGCTCCAAGCAACAGCCTGGTGGACCAAACTCTCACAAGTCGAGCCTGGCCTCGGGCCGGGCTTGGGGAGTAGAAGAACTCCCAGAACCCCATCAACCAGGTGGTATGAATCTCTCTCCTTCCTCTTTACACCTCAGTTTTACTTGGTCCATCATATCCTGGACCGTCTTCCCTCTAAGGTCCTCCTCCCATTGCAAACTTCGGTCCATCATATCCTGGACCGTCTTCCCTCTAAGGTCCTCCTCCCATTGTAAACTTCTCAGATACTCTCTTACTTTCATGTCGTCTCCTTTTGTATAATCTATTCCCTGACTCCTTGTCTTATGGGCACTGTTTTAAGTTCGATCATATAGTCGAATACCAGGACACAATGGTCGCTTGCTCCTGGTGGTATTTCATGCTCCAAATCCTTGATGTCTTCCTCATTCTGGGTGAAGATCAAGTCCAGTAGGCTTAGTGATTGATTTGATTGATGAAGATTAAGCCACCCAAAAGGTGGCACGGGCATGAATAGCCCGTAAGTGGTGGCCCTTTTGAGCCATTACCTGTATCAAGAGCTGATACTGGAGATCTGTGGAGGTGCGACTGCACCCTGCGTGACGGGAGATGTCTCCCGTGAGGCTTAGTGTATCTCCTTCCCTTTATCTTGTGTCCTTTAAATGCTTCCAGTAATTTCGGTCCCGCTTCCAGTAATTTCGGTCCCGCTTCCAGTAATTTCGGTCCCGCTTCCAGTAATTTCGGTCCCGCTTCCAGTAATTTCGGTCCCGCTTCCAGTAATTTCGGTCCCGCTTCCAGTAATTTCGGTCCCGCTTCCAGTAATTTCGGTCCCCACGTTTCTTCCACTAAGGGGATTTCTGGATTCCCAATCAATCTCTCCATAATTTAGGTCCCCCAATGCCTAGAAGTTTAGCTCTCATTCTGTGTACCGCTGTTGCTGCTCTCTGTAGTTCATCTATGCATGTTTTGTTGTCATATTCCTGCCTGGGCGTTGTGTTGTTTGCTACGAGGGATGTAAATTACCAGGATGTTGACCAGACCACACACTAGAAATTGAAGGGACGACGACGTTTCGGTCCGTCCTGGACCATTCTCAAGTCGATTGAGAATGGTCCAGGACGGACCGAAACGTCGTCGTCCCTTCAATTTCTAGTGTGTGGTCTGGTCAACATACTTCAGCCACGTTATTGTGACTCATCGCCTGCAAATTACCAGGATCACTATTATTTTATATCCATCTGCTACCAGTGCCTCAGTGATGGAGTCTGGGGATACATTTGCATTCTGATTCTCTGGTGAGAGTGTGTGTGTAGGCACCTATCAGTACTTACGTATTAGTGTCTATAAGGCAGTGATGTATAGCTCTTGATGCCCTGCTTACTAGCCTGGGGCCAGATTCACGAAAGCAGTTACGCAAGTACTTATGAACCTGTACATCTTTTCTCAATCTTTGGCGGCTTTGTTTCCGATTATCAAACAGTTAATGAGCTCAGAAGCACCAGGAGGCTGTTTATAACAATAACAACTGTTGAATGGCAAGTTTTCATGCTCGTAAACTGTTTAATAAACGTAACCAAAGCCGTCAAAGATTGAGGAAATATGTACACGTTCGTAAGTGCTTGCGTAAGTGCTTTCGTGAATCTGGCCCCTGGTACCTTTTGCGTTTTAACTTAACTACTCTGAGTTACAAATTCATTATCGAATCGG
>NC_091237.1:17760058-17795058 GCF_040958095.1 Procambarus clarkii | reverse complement strand
TATATATATATATATATATATATATATATATATATATATATATATATATATATATATATATATATTATGGTCCTCATCGTTACTATAAGTACTACTAACAACAGGAGGACGAGCTGCGTCCAGCGGACGAAACCTTTGCATCAAGAAACACGACCAACTGAACTCCAAGCTGTCTGTATCAGAGTCTGAAGTTTGCATATTTAGCCAGACATGGCTAAACCGGATATCACCTCTGGTTGTATGTCTAGATATCTAAGACCTCTGGGGCTAGATTCACGAAGTAGTTACGCAAGCACTTACGAACCTGGGGCTAGATTCACGAAGTAGTTACGCAAGCACTTACGAACCTGGGGCTAGATTCACGAAGTAGTTACGCAAGCACTTACGAACCTGGGGCTAGATTCACGAAGTAGTTACGCAAGCACTTACGAACCTGGGGCCAGATTCACGAAGTAGTTACGCAAGCACTTACGAACCTGGGGCTAGATTTACGAAGTAGTTACGCAAGCACTTACGATCCTGGGGCTAGATTCACGAAGTAGTTACGCAAGCACTTACGAACCTGGGGCTAGATTCACGAAGTAGTTACGCAAGCACTTATGAACCTGTACATCTTTTCTCAATCTTTGGCGGCTTTGTTTCCAATTATCAAACAGTTAATGAGCTCCGAAGCACCAGGAGGCTGTTTATAACAATAACAACAGTTGATTGGCAAGTTTTCATGCTTGTAAACCGTTTAATAAATGTAACCAAAGCCGTCAAAGATTGAGGAAAGATGTACACGTTCGTAAGTACTTGCGTAACTGCTTCGTGAATCCGGGTCCTGGTTGATATCTGACGCAACCAAACTAGATATGCCACCATTTCTAACCTCTAGTGGATACATTATCAATATAAGGTACTGGATTGATGGTCTAATCACTTTGGTTAGGCCAAAACACACTAAAAATTTATTTGAGAACAGGACGCCATTACTAGTTACAAAAACTAGGGGGGGGGGGTTATTGTGTATTATAAGAAACAACAAAACAACTACATAATCAATATACAAAGCCACATTAAGAAAAACAAACAAGGACATTAATTATGTAATTTAGGCTATAGTTTAAGTGAGGGATCAGGGGTAGGGGGGGGGGGAGAAGTAAGCCACCTCATCCTGACTCACGACCAATAAGGGGCCGCGACACTCGCGCGTCAACCAATCACTTGCGGTAATCCTAGTCACGTGACTGGAGATGAGGTTGTTACACCCGAACGAGCAATTACCCGTCTTAATATTGGCTCCTCGATGGCGCTGCCCCCTCACAACTGAAGCCCTTAACCGGATCAGCCAGGCTCCTGTGTGTTGTACTCGGCCAGGGCGCCCTTCACCGCCTGTGTGAGGTCCCGTGTTGGACCTCAGGAGGTACCGGGAGGATAGTGGTACTGGGGGTAGGTACCGGGAGGATAGTGGTACTGGGGGTAGGTACCGGGAGGATAGTGGTACTGGGGGTAGGTACCGGGAGGATAGTGGTACTGGGGGTAGGTACCGGGAGGATAGTGGTACTGGGGGTAGGTACCGGGAGGATAGTGGTACTGGGGGTAGGTACTGGGGAGAAACTCTAGGATGCTGGAACGCTGGAGTACCAGATGTGCTACACCTTGGAACGTTCTTGAGAAGAATGAGTTAGGGGGTATTGCTGAGTCCAGGAGCTGTTAGGAAGGGCAAGGAGGGAGTGGTTGGGGTTGTTTGGGACTCTTAGGAGTGTTTGACGACGTGTTTGGTTGAGGGGAGAAGGGGGAACAGGTTGTTCATCGTGCAGTAATCCAAGCCACGTGACCGAGAAACAGGCCCGCACTCTTTTTCACTGCTCCCCCCTCCCTCTCACTATCACTGCTGCCCTGCCCTTTCCCGCCAACCCTCCCTCTCACTATCACTGCTGCCTCTGCCCTTTCCCGCCAACCCTCCCTCTCACCATCACTGCTGCCTCTGCCCTTTCCCGCCAACCCTCCCTCTCACCATCACTGCTGCCTCTGCCCTTTCCCGCCAACCCTCCCTCTCACCATCACTGCTGCCTCTGCCCTTTGCCGCCAACCCTCCCTCTCACCATCACTGTTGCCTCTGCCCTTTCCCGCCAACCCTCCCTCTCACCATCACTGCTGCCCCTGCCCTTTCCCGCCAACCCTCCCTCTCACCATCACTGCTGCCCCTGCCCTTTCCCGCCAACCCTCCCTCTCACCATCACTGCTGCCTCTGCCCTTTCCCGCCAACCCTCCCTCTCACCATCACTGTTGCCTCTGCCCTTTCCCGCCAACCCTCCCTCTCACCATCACTGCTGCCTCTGCCCTTTGCCGCCAACCCTCCCTCTCACCATCACTGCTGCCTCTGCCCTTTCCCGCCAACCCTCCCTCTCACCATCACTGCTGCCTCTGCCCTTTCCCGCCAACCCTCCCTCTCACCATCACTGCTGCCTCTGCCCTTTCCCGCCAACCCTCCCTCTCACCATCACCCTCTATGCTCATTATCGACGCCATCTTTATTCATGACTTTGAAGGCTGAGTCGCTCTTCATTTAGATGATGGTGAGAGCGTAGTATATGCGCTGTAGAGTGTCTACTTCCCGGGACATGTAGCGGGGGTGTTTGCATGAATGAAGTTTGTTTACATCTGGCTGGCGCGCCAGCTGTTTACATCTGGCGCGACTGAACAGGTGTGTACAACGGTGAAGATCAAACGTTACACGTGTAGACGTGAAGTGTTGAAATATTTCGCTTTGAACATCTGTGTTAAGTGAACTGCATGAGTGATCATCCTCAGAGATAGACATGTGTGCCGATAGACATCCCCGTGTGCCGATAGACATCCCCGTGTCCCAATAGACATCCCCCGTGTCCCGATAGACATCCCCGTGTGCCGATAGACATCCCCGTGTGCCGATAGACATCCCCGTGTGCCGATAGACATCCCCCGTGTGCCGATAGACATCCCCGTGTCCCGATAGACATCCCCGTGTCCCGATAGACATCCCCGTGTCCCAATAGACATCCACGTGTCCCAATAGACATCCCCGTGTCCCGATAGACATCCCCGTGTCCCGATAGACACCCCCGTGTCCCAATAGACATTCCCGTGTCCCAATAAACATCCCCGTGTCCCAATAGACATCCCCGTGTCCCAATAGACATCCCCGTGTCCCAATAGACATCCCCGTGTCCCAATAGACATCCCCGTGTCCCGATAGACATCCCCGTGTCCCGATAGACATCCCCGTGTCCCGATAGACATCCCCGTGTCCCGATAGACATCCCCGTGTCCCGATAGACACCCCCGTGTCCCGATAGACATCCCCGTGTCCCGATAGACATCCCCGTGTCCCAATAGACATCCCCGTGTCCCAATAGACATCCCCGTGTCCCAATAGACATCCAAAGACTCAATAAACAAATTCCTTCCCAATAATATTAACACTGACCACGTGACGTCACCGTGGCCAGTGACCACGTGACGTCACCGTCAACAGGGGTCACGTGACCTAAGCGGTTCCTGGCGCATGCGTTAAGGCTCAACAACGTGTGGTTGCCAAATATAAAGATGACCTCTAGTGCTCCTCTTGTGTTCCTTAGTACCAGCATTTGGCGGCGTTTTAATACCGGAGGGAGAGAAATATATATAGAGTTTAAACTCGCTAATTTAAAGACTGATAAACTTTGATCGGGGAGGAAAACTAACGGGTAATGAAAGTTGACCGGAGTTTTTTTTAGCGAGTTCGTTGATTTTATGGTATAAGTCTCGTTAGTTTTAGAGTTTATGTAAAGTATTGTGAAGGTGTTCTTGTTTGGTTGTGACTTGCCCTGAATGGCTTTGTAAAGGAGAGAGAGAGAGAGAGAGAGAGAGAGAGAGAGAGAGAGAGAGAGAGAGAGAGAGAGAGAGAGAGAGAGAGAGAGGGAGAGAGAGAGAGAGAGAGAGAGAGAGAGAGAGAGAGAGAGAGAGAGAGAGAGAGAGAGAGAGAGAGAGAGAGAGAGAGAGAGAGAGAGAGAGGGGGGGGGGGAGGGAGGGAGGGAGGGAGGGAGGGAGAGAGAGAGAGAAGGGGGGGAGGGGCGTGAAGGGAGTTATCAGGAGGAAACGCCAAGCCATTACGACTATATAGCCCTGGGAAGGGATCAGGATAAAGATTTGGGATGGGACGGGGTAAAATTAATATTGCCCAACCACTTCTGGATGGTCGGGGATTGAACGCTGACCTGCATGAAGTGAGACCGTCGCTCTACCGTCCAGCCCAAGTGGTTGGGCAGAGAGAGAGAAAGAGAGAGAGAGAGAGAGAGAGAGAGAGAGAGAGAGAGAGAGAGAGAGAGAGGGCTTCGTCTTCAGGGCTACACACCAACCCACAAACATCAGCGCCATACGCACACACAGCAAACACTAGAGTAGGTTTCAGGAATTTCAGGGCACTGTAGAGTACCTATGTGAGACCAGTACTGGAGTGTGCAGCTCCTGCGTGGAACCCGTAGCTAAACATGCATAAGACGGGACTGGATAGAGTTTACCTGAGTTTACCTGAGAGCCACTAACATTCGTGGCCTCCTTGAGGACAGGAAGCCGGCGGCTTGTCGAAGGCCCCAACCCCATTTCTCTTGTTAAAAATCAAGGCATATATATATATATATATATATATATATATATATATATATATATATATATATATATATATATATATATATATATATGTCGTACCTAGTAGCCAGAACTCACTTCTCAGCCTACTATGCAAGGCCCGATTTGCCTAATAAGCCTAGTTTTCATGAATTAATGTTTTTTCGACTACCTAACCTACCTAACCTAACCTAACCTAACGTTTTCGGCTACCTAACCTAACCTAACCTATAAAGATAGGTTAGGTTAGGTTAGGTAGGGTTGGTTAGGTTCGGTCATATATCTACGTTAATTTTAACTCCAATAAAAAAAATTGACCTCATACATAATGAAATGGGTTGCTTTATCATTTCATAAGAAAAAAAATTGAGAAAATATATTAATTCAGTAAAACTTGGCTTATTAGGCAAATCGGGCCTTGCATAGTAGGCTGAGAAGTGAGTTCTGGCTATTAGGTACGACATATATATATATATATATATATATATATATATATATATATATATATATATATATATATATATATATGTCGTACTATATATATATATATAAACTATATATATATATATATATATATGTCGTACTATATATATATATATATAAACTATATATATATATATATATATATATATATATATATATATATAGTTTAATATGAGGGACAGCTGAGAAGGCGGAGACCAGGAGCGAGCGCTCGACCCTGCTGCCTCACACACACACACACACACACACACAGGGGTCCCACAGGGCTCAGTACTTGGACCCATCCTGTTTCTAATATATGTGAACGATCTTCCAGAGGGTATAGACTCATTCCTCTCGATGTTTGCTGATGATGCAAAAATTATGAGAAGAATCAAGACGGATGAAGATAGACAGAGACTACAGGATGACCTGGATAAACTGGAGGAATGGTCTAGAAAATGGCTGCTGAAGTTCAACTCTGGAAAGTGTAAGGTGATGAAATTAGGCGAAGGGAGCAGGAGGCTGAACACAAGGTATCATCTGGGAGGGGAAATCCTGCAAGAATCAAATAGAGAGAAGGATCTGGGGGTTGATATCACACCGAACCTGTCCCCAGAGGCCCACATCAAAAGAATATCATCAGCGGCATATGCTAGACTGGCCAACATAAGAACTGCCTTCAGAAACTTGTGTAAGGAATCTTTCAGAACCCTGTATACCACTTATGTAAGACCAATCCTGGAGTATGCAGCTCCAGCCTGGAGTCCATACCTAGTTAAACACAAGACAAAGTTAGAGAAGATTCAGCGGTATGCCACCAGGCTCGTCCCGGAACTGAGAGGATTGAGCTACGAGGAAAGGCTAAAGGAGCTGAACCTCACATCCCTGGAAAACAGAAGAGTAAGGGGAGACATGATAACCACCTACAAAATTCTCAGGGGAATTGACAGGGTGGACAAAGACAAACTCTTCAGCACGGGTGGGACACGAACAAGGGGACACAGGTGGAAACTTAGTACCCAGATGAGCCACAGAGACGTTAGAAAGAATTTTTTCAGTGTCAGAGTAGTTAATAAATGGAACGCACTAGGAAGTGATGTGGTGGAGGCTGACTCCATACACAGTTTCAAATGTAGGTATGATAGAGCCCAGTAGGCTCAGGAATCTGTACACCAGTTGATTGACAGTTGAGAGGCGGGACCAAAGAGCCAAAGCTCAACCCCCGCAAGCACAATTAGGTGAGTACAATTAGGTGAGTACACACACACACACACACACACACACACACACACACATACACACACACACACACACACACACACACACACACACACACACACACACACACACACACACACACACACACACACACACACACGGCCCGCCACCCAGCCATAACAAACGCTAATATTGATGTGAGTTGAGCACTCACACAAATGTCAGGTATTAGAGAAGCGACGGGAGGGTGAGGGGAGGTGAGTGAGGGTGAGGGGAGGTGAGTGAGGGCGATGAGTAAGGAAATGAGGGGAAAAGTAAGAGGTGAGGACTAAGAGCGACGGGGGAGGGGAGTTGGATAAGGGATCAAAGGGTAAGGGGAGACAGTCAAGAGTTTAGGGAAGTGAGGGGTTTAGGGGAGTGGGGAGGGTTAGGGGAGTGAGGGGAGACACCTCCATCCTGGTACTCTGAGCTCCTGTTGTAGATGTCTTACTTGAGCCTCGGGTCACGCCCACACCCGCATGTAAACAAGGCACCACGTGGTCAAATGTAAACAAACAGCACGTGGTCAAATGTAAACATGGCACCACAGTGCCAGGAGGAGGTGGGCCAGTACCAGGTGGAGGAGGTGGGCCAGTGCCAGGTGGAGGAGGTGGGCCAGTGCCAGGTGGAGGAGGTGGGCCAGTGCCAGGTGGAGGAGGTGGGCCAGTGCCAGGTGCAGGAGGTGGGCCAGTGCCAGGTGGAGGAGGTGGGCCAGTGCAAGGTGGAGGAGGTGGGCCAGTGCCAGGTGCAGGAGGTGGGCCAGTGCCAGGTGGAGGAGGTGGGCCAGTGCCAGGTGGAGGAGGTGGGCCAGTGCCAGGTGGAGGAGGTGGGCCAGTGCCAGGTGCAGGAGGTGGGCCAGTGCCAGGTGGAGGAGGTGGGCCAGTGCCAGGTGCAGGAGGTGGGCCAGTGCCAGGTGGAGGAGGTGGGCCAGTGCCAGGTGGAGGAGGTGGGTCAGTGCCAGGTGGAGGAGGTGGGCCAGTGCCAGGTGGAGGTGGGCCAGTGCCAGGTGCAGGAGGTGGGCTGTACTGGAGGTGGGCTGTACAGGAGGTGGCTCCCCAGGTGGGGAGGTGGGCCCGAGGGAGTGGAAGAGTGGGGCCGCCGGTGGCTAGGTGGAAACACTTACCATTGTCTCAGTAAACACCATTCATACCAGGATCGATACCGGAGCCGGCGAATGATTAGCGACTAATAGCGAGGGGGGATAGTGAGCACTTAATTGTCCTCCTCGCTCCTGACGCCTCACTGTTAAACTGTGTTTCACTTCCCCTCCTCACCCTCCTCCTATATAGCCCTCAATAATCGCTCAGTCCCTCACGCACCGCTCCTGTGACAGGTTAAGTCCACTACGGGATCACCATAGCCCGTGCTACTTGGAACTTGTTCCGTGTAGCACGGGCTACTCGAAAGTAGTCGAAGACTACTACGAAAAGATTTTAACGTAAATTTTTAACGTAGCTAAACAGTGCTGTGTGCCTGACCTCTGACCCCTGACCTCTGACCCCTGACCCCTGACAGCCTTTTAAGCTTACGCATCATAAATCATCTACTATATCCTATATTATTATTGTGATGAAACGCGAATCAGCATTATATATGCACCCAAAAAAATTGTGGTTTAATATTTTGTATAAATGGTCGTTAAATATCAATTGTGTCGCATTGGGGAATATGAATATGAATTGATGATATTGATGAGTTCAGTGTGTGGTAGTCTTCTGGTGATGTGTTCTTCACCATGGTGTGTTCTTCAGGGATGTGTTCTTCATCATGGTGTGTTCTTCAGGGATGTGTTCTTCATCAGGGTGTGTTCTTCAGGGATGTGTTCTTCACCATGATGTGTTCTTCAGGGATGTGTTCTTCATCATGGTGTGTTCTTCAGGGATGTGTTCTTCATCAGGGTGTGTTCTTCAGGGATGTGTTCTTCATCAGGGTGTGTTCTTCAGGGATGTGTTCTTCATCAGGGTGTGTTCTTCAGGGATGTGTTCTTCATCATGATTTGTTCTTCAGGGATGTGTTCTTCATCATGATTTGTTCTTCAGGGATGTGTTCTTCATCAGGGTGTGTTCTTCAGGGATGTGTTCTTCATCAGGGTGTGTTCTTCAGGGATGTGTTCTTCATCAGGGTGTGTTCTTCAGGGATGTGTTCTTCATCATGATTTGTTCTTCAGGGATGTGTTCTTCATCATGATTTGTTCTTCAGGGATGTGTTCTTCATCAGGGTGTGTTCTTTAGGGATGTGTTCTTCATCATGATGTTTTCTTCAGGGATGTGTTCTTCATCATGATTTGTTCTTCAGGGATGTGTTCTTCATCAGGGTGTGTTCTTCAGGGATGTGTTCTTCATCATGATTTGTTCTTCAGGGATGTGTTCTTCATCAGGGTGTGTTCTTCAGGGATGTGTTCTTCTCCATGATGTTTTCTTCAGGGATGTGTTCTTCATCATGATGTTTTCTTCAGGGATGTGTTCTTCACATCATGTCTTCCCTCTGCTCCTTTCTAGCGACATTCGGCGCAGTTCTTTCGATCTCACTTCATACCCTTGGACGAGTTCTAGGACAAGCCTGGTTGGAAACCAGCGTTCCTCTTCTAGTTTCCTTACATGTTCCTTTTAAGACGGCGGGCTCCACGTTAGGGCGACATGCTCTCACGTTGGTCTCACGTAGGTGGCGGCTTCCAGTGATCTAAATGACTCCTCATTCACGTTCCTGAATGTTGCTCTATCTCTTGCTAGTGTTGCGGATGCTCCTGGTGTTATTCTGTTTATATATATATATATATATATATATATATATATATATATATATATATATATATATATATATATATATAAATATATATATATATATATATATATATATATATATATATATATATATATAATAAGCGTCTGTCCTCTCACTGTGATCTTCTGATTCCTGTCTGTTATGTCTTATTTTACGTCTGTCAGGGGTTTTCCAGTTGCTCTCGCGTGTATCTCAAGTTTGTGTAGGTAGTCTCTTGCGTGTGCGTGTGTGTGTGTGTGGGGGGGAGGGGGAAGGGGTTGAGGGTGTCTGAGAATGACATGTGTTGGAGAGGCAGCCACGGCTCCAACACGGAGGCTAATTACGTCCCTAGTCAAACTTCCCTATCAAAAGCTATTCAAAGTTTATGTCGACAGCGTTACCAACTTCCCCCCCAGTGGCTGTCTATCTGTCCCCCCCCCCCCTCTCTCTCTCTCTCTCTCTCTCTCTCTCTCTCTCTCTCCTCTCTCTCTCTCTCTCTCTCTCTCTCTCTCTCTCTCTCTCTCTCTCTCTCTCTCTCTCTCTCTCTCTCTCTCTCTCTCTCTCTCTCTCTCTCTCTCTGTTGATTATTTCGAAGTCTTGATTATTTTAAATGTGTATAAACAGATACTGTACTAATTTATTTTGATGAATTAAAAAAAATTGATTTGTTGTGAGTAAAGCGGCCTCGAGGGTGTTGCTGGACGGAACATCTGCAGTGCTGCAGTGTTGCTTGTGATGCTGCCTTGAGAAGTGTGTAAGAGGTCTCAGGTGTTGCGGAACTGGCTTGAGGCGTGTGGGGGGTGGTGTGGTGGGATGGTGGGGGGGGGGGGGTGCTGGGGAGGGTAGGGGGGGAGGAGGTGTTGAAGGGGGTGATGGGGAGGTAGAGATGGAATGATGGGAGTAGTGTCCTTATGTTCTATGGCCATTCCACGCCCCTACGTCCTCCTCTTCCAGTATTCAATCTGTCTGTCGTAAACTTTGGGTCTTAAATTCTCTTTGTTTGGTGTGTGTGTGTGTGTGTGTGTGTGTGTGTGTGTGTGTGTGTGTGTGTGTGTGTGTGTGTGTGTGTGTGTGTGTGTGTGTGCCTTTCAGATAGACATTCCTGAAGGGTCATTAACCTTATGGCACACAGGACAGGGTCAAAATAGAGGCGAGTGAGTGAGCCATTTCTGAATACAAGAGTCACTCTACACAGGACTCTTGATTCTACTGTATTTACACTACATATTATTGTGTTATTGAACCCAAACTAATGTTTTTTGATGCTGTGTTTCGTGTGGTTCGGGTGAGGAAGGGCAGGACAGTCCCATCTCGTCACCTCTCACATGTAGGGAGGTTGTGTATGCAAATTACTTCCGGTGATAAGCTTAAGTATCTCGTTTAGAGCTCAAGGTGTAGTTACGGTCTTCAAGTTTCAAGCTATGTATATATATGTATATGTGTGTGTGTGAGTAATTACCTAAGTGTAATTACCTAAGTGTAGTTACAGGATGAGAGCTACGCTCGTGGTGTCCCGTCTTCCCAGCACTCTTTGTCATAGAGAGAGAGTGTGTGTGTGTGTGTGAATTAATGTCTTCTGGTTTCATATGAACGTCTGTGCTTTAATATCTAGTATTCATTTATGTTCTTTCTTTCCAGAAACGCTGTGCTGCAAGAATCTACGTACAGTACAATGTGCATTGTACTTAGGTACGTGTATTTCCATTATCCGTACCAAGAGTCATCCCATATATCCCACAGTTGCTGTAGTACAAAGGAGACACGCCATTTGCTAAGTTTTCAATTAAATAATCCATAATACCTCACACTTTGTCTTGAAGATTAAGTTCCCTTTTTAACTAAGAAGGACTAAGATCCTGACTAAGAGCTTGATTAATAAAGATATCTTTATTAATTATCCGGTAATATGACATCAAATCCTTCTCTTAACTCTCCCGATATCAGTTGCATATGTGCATTTGATATGCAGCTAATGCTCGGAAATCTATAAGCACTCTCGTGGACGCAGGTTCGAATCCTCGTCACGGCCCTTGTGGATTTGTTCTATAAGCACTCGTTATGTAACTCTTGATGTAGACCTTGCACTCTTGAGAGTTCCTTCTCCTCCTCTTGGTCCAATTGGAGGACACACCTAAAAAAACCTTGTTGAAAGGTTTGCATCATTACACTAATTGCCTGACTCGCCTTTGGACTCGAGTTGATCATAGAGAAGTTTAAGGCTTCATGCCCCAGGATTGGTTTCGTCCACCCAGTAAGGTAGTCTACCATACGGTAATCATGCCAACGCTGTGTGCCCTAGATACACACACACACACACACACACACACACACACACACACACACACACACACACACACACATTGGAGTGTGTGTGTGTGTGTGTGTGCCCAGGAGTCATTGCTGTAAACAACCGATGCTCGAAAGGCGGGATCCAAGAGTCAATGCTCGATCCTGCAGACACAACTAGGTGAGTACACACACACACACGCACACACACACGCACACACACACACACACACACACACACACACACACATTGGTGATACCCCATCACCAATGCTGATGGGGTATCTAATAAAGCAGAAGAGATAAAAGAAAGAGTGAGTGAAGCAGATCCTGACATAGTTGCAATTGTGGAAACTAAAATTAATGACATGATCTCAGATGCTATCTTTCCTGAAGGGTACCAGGTGATACGAAAAGAGAGGACACAGAGACAGGGAGGGGGAGTAGCACTCCTAATAAAGCGGAAATGGAAGTTTGAAGACCTGGGAAATCGAGTTACCAATGAGTGCACAAGCTTCATACATGGAACTCTGACAGTAGATGGGAGGAAGATTGTGATCATGGTAATCTACAATCCCCCACCAAACAGTAGAAGACCCAGGCAGGAGTATGATGACAACAACAAAGCATGTATTGATGAACTGCAGAAGGCAGCAACACTAGCCCACAGAATGAGAGCGAAGCTGCTGATCATGGGGGACCTAAATCATGGAGAGATAAATTGGGAATCAAGGAATCCCCATGGAGGGGATGAAACGTGGGGAGCAAAATTAGTAGATGTTATAGACAGGAATTTCCTGACACAACATGTGAAGGAAGACACAAGGGAAAGAGGAGGAGATGCACCGAGCCTATTAGACCTGATTTTCACCCAGAACGTAGAAGATATCGAGAATTTAGAGCATGAAATACCTCTAGGGGCCAGTGACCATTGTGTCCTAGTCTTTGACTACATGATGGAATTCAAAATTATGACCATGGGACAAGAGATCTGGGAAAGGAGAGCTGACTACAGGAAAGGGGACTATATGAGGATAAGGGACTATCTGGGTGAAGTGCAGTGGGAGGAAGAAATTAGAGGAAAAACAGTCCAAGATATGATGGACCTAGTCATACAGAAATGCCAGGAGGCCGAAGAGAGATTTATACCAACGGTAAAGGGAAAAAATAAGAAGGAATATAATAACCCATGGTTTAATAGACAGTGTCAGGAAGCAAAAATGGCCAGCAGGCGGGAGTGGAGGAAGTACAGAAGACAAAGAACAGAGGACAACAGAAGCAGATACAACAGAGCTAGGAACGATTACATTAACATAAGACGAACATCGGAAAGGGACTATGAGAACGATATTGCAATCAAAGCGAAAAAAACAACCTAAGTTACTACACAGTCATATAAGAAGAAAAATGTCGGTGAACGACCAAGTGACAAGACTAAGGAAGACAGAGGGGGCATATACTGAAAGTGACAAGGAAATCTGCGAGGCACTGAATGCCAGTTTCCATGGAGTGTTCACTACCGAGCCTGAGCAGCTCCCATTGTTGGAAGGGGTTACCCTAGATGAAAGACTATCAGATATAGAGGTGACAGCAGAGGAGGTAATGAAACAGTTGACAACTCTAGATGCAACTAAAGCAGTTGGACCAGACAAAGTATCACCGTGGATACTAAAAGAAGCAGCACAGGCCCTCAGCGTGCCTCTGGCAATGATCTTTAATGAGTCACTTATGTCAGGAGAATTGCCCAGTTGCTGGAAGAAGGCAAATGTCGTGCCGATCTTCAAGAAAGGAGATAGGGAGGAGGCACTTAACTACAGACCTGTATCACTGACAAGCATCCCCTGTAAAATACTGGAAAGAATAATTAGGCTACGACTGGTTGCACACCTGGAGAACATTAGGTTTGTGAACAAACATCAACATGGGTTCTGGACAGGGAAATCGTGCCTAACAAACCTTCTGGAATTCTATGATAAAATAACGAGGATAAGACAGGACAGAGATGGTTGGGCAGACTGCATATTTCTGGACTGCCAAAAAGCCTTTGATACAGTACCGCACATGAGACTGCTGTTCAAGCTCGAGAGGCAGGCGGGGGTGGGGGAAAGGTCCTAGAATGGATAAGGAACTACCTAACAGGAAGGAGCCAAAGAGTTACGGTAAGGGGCGAGAAGTCGGACTGGCGAACAGTAACAAGTGGAGTACCACAAGGATCGGTGCTGGGACCAATTCTATTTCTTGTGTATGTTAACGACATGTTTACAGGCGTAGAGTCCTACATGTCGATGTTTGCGGATGATGCAAAGTTGATGAGAAGAGTTGTGACAGATGAGGATTGCAGGATCCTCCAAGAGGACCTGAACAGATTGCAGAGATGGTCAGAGAAATGGCTACTAGAATTCAACACGAGCAAATGTAAAGTTATGGAAATGGGACTAGGAGATAGGAGACCAAAGGGACAGTACACAATGAAGGGGAACAGCCTACCTGTAACGACGCGTGAAAGAGACCTGGGGGTGGACGTAACACCTAATCTATCTCCTGAGGCACATATTAATAGGATAACGACAGCAGCGTACTCTACACTGGCAAAAGTTAGAACATCATTCAGAAACCTAAGTAAGGAGGCATTTAGGGCGCTTTACACTGCCTACGTAAGGCCAGTCTTAGAGTATGCCGCCTCATCATGGAGTCCCCATCTGAAGAAGCATATAATGAAACTGGAAAAGGTTCAGAGGTTTGCAACGAGACTCGTCCCAGAGCTACGAGGGATGGGGTATGAAGAGCGCCTGAGGGAACTGTGCCTTACGACACTAGAAAGAAGAAGGGAGAGGGGGGACATGATAGGAACGTATAAGATACTCAGAGGAATTGACAGAGTGGACATAGACGAAATGTTCACACGGAATAGTAACAGAACGAGAGGACATGGATGGAAGCTTGAAACTCAGATGAGTCACAGAGATGTAAGGAAGTTTTCTTTTAGCGTGAGAGTAGTGGGGAAATGGAATGCACTTCAGGAACAGGTTGTGGAAGCAAATACTATTCATAATTTTAAAACCAGGTATGATAGGGAAATGGGACAGGAGTCATTGCTGTAAACAACCGATGCTCGAAAGGCGGGATCCAAGAGTCAATGCTCGATCCTGCAAGCACATATAGGTGAGTACATATAGGTGAGTACACACACACACACACACACACACACACACACACACACACACACACACACACACACACACACACAATGGAGTAGAAGAAATAGTTAATTAGCCCTCTTCATCCCTACGCGCGGGCAGTGGCCATTCTCGTGCCATAGGTCTGGTGGGGTGTAGAGGGGGGAGTGTAGGCTTGGTGGGGTGTAGGGTGGGAGTGTAGGCCTAGTGACCGGCTGGGGGTGTAGGGCAGAGTGGGTGTATTGTGTACCCCCCCCAATGAGACACTTCAAGTAACACTCCCTCCCTCCCCCTCTCTAAACTACACACTCGCTCTCAACTCCTTGGATACGGTTAATTAACAAGTTAAATGGCAGACTCAAGTCTCCGCGGCACTCAGCATCTCTGAGAATTACAGCTGTTCCATAAAAGATTATAATTATTGAATTATAGTTCACAATTTGCTAGTCAGCGGCCTATGGTGGGGGGGGGGGGGGGAGGTAGGCCCACTTAGGCCTCTCCTAAATACAACATACACACAATATTTGGCTTATAACTGGACACAAGTTAGGTTATGTTGTTGTTGTGGGGTTAGGGGCAGCTATAGCACAGGCCCCTATGTCCTCTCTCTCCCCACGCCAATCCAGATTCGCGAGGGGAAAAAAAAAGGTCAACCAGGCAGCTGGTACTCTCTGGAGGCTTATCCATTTGCACCGGTCGGTACAACGATGGCTTCTTGCAGGCCGGCGTTCGATCCCCCGAGGGCCTATAGTGGTTGGGCACCAATCCTTCACTTTGGCCTCCTATCCCCACTTCTAATAGTCGAAATACTGCTGTATAGTTTCGAGCGTTGGTCATACATATGAATGAGTTTGAGTGGATGTAAATAGGACCTGTCTCATATGGCCTAATAGGTCTTCTTAAAGTATTCTTGTTCTTATAGACTGTCCATATATATATATATATATATATATATATATATATATATATATATATATATATATATATATATATATATATATATATATTATATATATATATGTGTGTGTGTGTGTGTATATCACGAAAATAAACACGTGATTAAGAATGTGACAATGTCAGACCGCGGAGGAAAATGAAACAGGAAATTTCCTTAAGTACTTTCGTATATTAAATACATCTTCAGAAGGAATTCCTTCTGAAGATGTATTTAATATACGAAAGCACTTAAGGAAATTTCCTGTTTCATTTTCCTCCGCGGTCTGACATTGTCATATATATATATATATATATATATATATATATATATATATATATATATATATATATATATATATATATGTGTGTGTGTGTGTGTGTGTGTGTGTGTGTGTGTGTGTGTGTGTGTGTGTGTGTGTGTGTGTGTGTGTGTGTGAACAAGCCTGAATTGTCCCCAGGACTATATGTGACTGGAAACTCACACCCCAGAAGTGACTCGAACCCATACTCCCAGGAGCAATGCAACTGGTATCTACAGGACGCCTTAATCCGCTTGACTCTGGGGTGCGAGTTTTCAGTCTTATATATATATATATATATATATATATATATATATATATATATATATATATATATATATATATATATATATATATATATATATTAACTAGTCCTGAAAATTAGCAAAACTATCCACCCTGGAGAGTAACGTCACTAACACTAGTGTTAACGGCTGCAATTGGTCACAGTAACTGAAAAGGTGTAACTTATTATATTCAACAAAAGTGTGTGCTGAAGTTCCTTAACTCTTTCCCGCGTCTAATGTCATCTTTGATGTTATGTCCATAGAGTTACTGAAGACGGGAAGACTTGTAGGGAGTTGCACAATTGAAAGTTGTTTTCACGTATCCATACATTAAAACATTGATTGTAACAATGACATATATGTGCTTCCGCCTACAGTTTACACCTATTGTCTTATGTATGACCCTCTGTCCTGCGTGACAGTCAATACCAGCATTATCCTCACTTTAATAAGACCTATCAAAATCCTCAGATTAGGCAAAATTGTAATTAATTTTGTCAATAAAGATGTTAATAATAAAAAAATAGGGAGTTCATACCAACTGCTCAAAGCAGTGGTAATCTTGTGGTTAGGTTGTCTGGTAGTTAGGTTTGGTTAGGGTGATTGGTAGTTAGATTAGGTTAGGTTAGGGTGAGTGGTGATTAGGTTAGGTAAGGTTAGGTTGTGGTTAGGTTAGGTTGAACGGTGGTTAGGTTAGGTTGTTAGGTAGTTAGGTTAGGTTAGACTGTGTGGTTACTGAGTTGGTGATGGGAGTCGAACGAGTCAATGATAACCCCAGAGAATCATATTAACTACTTCAACCGTTCCACTGAACACAATTCAACTTCAGTCACTGGAACAATTGCCCTCTCCCCCCCCCCCCTTCCCCAATCCTCCTGAACTGACAGTACCAATTGTTACTATAGATGGAAGTACACACAATTTACTGCTAACTTCCACCCCTTCAAAAGTTCCCATTTCGTACTAATGGAATTCTGAAGTGCATAAAAAAATGAAATCAGATGAACCATATTTATTCAACCTATACTGAACCTAAAAAAAAAATCCTAGGCCTAATTTAGTACATATATGTACTATATTAGGCTTAGGGAAAGTTAGATTTATTTGTTATTTTCGTTCTTCTCTAAAATATTATAGAACACAACCTTGACTTTTCTTGGGTGTACAACAGTACATATATTGTACTGTTATCCAGAGTAGCTATAGATACTGTCATCCATTATAGATACTGTCATCCATAGTAGCTATAGATACTGTCATCCTATAGTAGCTTTAGATACTGTCATCCACAGTAGCTATAGATACTGTCATCCATAGTAGCTTTAGATACTGTCATCCACAGTAGCTATAGATACTGTCATCCATAGTAGCTTTAGATACTATCATCCATAGTAGCTATAGATACTGTTCGAGCTCCCAGATGGGTCGACTCATCTGGGAATAATCAGTGAGGCATCATACAAATGTGCTGAACAGAAGCGTTTGGGCTTTAACAATAATAATTAAATTCAACAAACTAACCTGTAAGGTTTAGTACATCAGATGAGTAAGCTTACCTGTAGGGATGAGTCAGTACATCTGGTGAGTGAACGTACCTGTAGGGGTGAATCAGTACGTCAGGTGAGTGAGCTTACCTGAATAGGTAAGTCAGTACATTAGGTGAGTCAGTACATGAGATGAATTTCCCTTACCTTCAGAGATGAGTCTACACCAGGTGAGTAATGGGAGATAGGAAGGAGGGGATTGGATGGGAGAGGTGTCGAGTGAGTAAAGTGAGTATTCTTACCTGTAGGAATCCGCCATAGTGCCGATGGGTTGGGGTATGGACGGATACATGGAGTTGAAGCCTGATTGTAAGGGTAGCCTAGATGCAGCGGCCGCCGCGGCGCTGTTAGCCATGCCCCACGCCGACTTGGTCTACGGTACGGCGCTGGTTCCGTAGCTTCTCCTCCCTCCGCCACTTTGCTCGTCGATTACTGAACCAAACCTGTACCGACAGTTGGGTGAAGAAATCCCTGTTGATGCAACGTCAGGCAACACACACTCACACTCACACACACACACACACACACACCAACCCGTTCTCGCACTTTCTTATTGTCAATATTGACTTATTAAGTACGTGCATATGTGACATACTAATTTATTGTGAATATTTTAGTTTACCTTGAAATGCTTCATAGAAAACACCGACCTTACCTAACCTTCTTAGTATGTTAAGATAAGCATCTTATTGCTTCGTAATTACAATTATTACTTAACCTATACCTATAATAGGTTATAACAATTATTACTTAACCTATACCTATAATAGGTTAAGTAATAATTGTAATTACGAAGCAATAAGATGCTTATCTTAACATACTAAGAAGGTTAGGTGAAGGTCGGTGTTTTCTATGAAGCTTTTCAAGGTAAACTAAAATATTCACAATAAATTAGTTTGTCACATATGCACTTATTTAATAAGTCAATATTGACTTAAAGAAAGTGCGAGAACGGGTTGCACACACACACTCACTCACAGTTGATTGACAGTTGAGAGGCGGGCCGAAGGAGCAAAGCTCAACCCCCGCAAACACAACTAGGTGAATACTCACTCTCACATACGCAATATAACGCATGCACGCACCGTCTCTCACGCACGCACATCAATATATATAAGAAACAACACCAAAACTTAACACCTTCGGCCAGATTCACGAAGCAGGTACGCAAGCACTTACGAACCTGTCCATCTTTTCTCTATCTTTGGCGGCTTTGTTTACAATTATTAAACAGTTAATGAGCTCCGAAGCACCAGGAGGCTGTTTATAACAATAACAACAGTTGATTGGCAAGTTTTCATGCTTGTAAACTGTTTAATAAATGTAACCAAAGCCGTCAAAGATCGAGGAAAGATGTACACGTTCGTAAGTGCTTGCGTAACTGCTTCGTGAATCTGGCCCTTGAACACTTTCGTGTTCCACAACACACTAATCATAAAACACGAAAGCGCTTAAACAGATTATATAAGCCCTGATGTGGTTTCTTGCATTCTTTATAGATACAAATCTTTGCGGGATTGATCTCGGGCTTGTAAAATACCGCACATCGTCTGTCTAGAGCTTCAAATAAAAGGTGTCTTACCCACCAATACCACTGTGGTGGCCCGGGGAAGGTTGCAATCTCAAGACTAAGTATAGGTCTTGTGGAGCCGGTCGGCCGAGCGGACAGCACGCTGGACTTGTGATCCTGTGGTCCTGGGTTCGATCCCAGGCGCCGGCGAGAAACAATGGGCAGAGTTTCTTTCACCCTATGCCCCTGTTACCTAGCAGTAAAATAGGTACCTGGGTGTTAGTCAGCTGTCACGGGCTGCTTCCTGGGGGTGGAGGCCTGGTCGAGGACCGGGCCGCGGGGACACTAAAAAAGCCCCGAAATCATCTCAAGATAACTCAAGATAACTAACTAGGTGACTAATTATCTGGCCAGGCTGTTAGAGCAACGGGTTCATATCTTAGAAACCCGAGTTGAAGTCCCCCAAGATCCAAGTGAATTGAAGTAACAATTTTTAATAATAATTATAATAAAAATAATATTAAGAAATATCTAAAATATATAATGAAATGCTAGTTTAGTTTTGAAATAGGTTAAGCTACTTTCCTCTCAGTAATGCTACCTGTGTTTCCTCTAAGTGTTCACTACCTCCTTTTGAACAGTTCAATCACCCTAGACCTATCGAAAGGAGGTTGCCTTAGTCTTAGTCTTAGATACAGAAATCACAATAGCCTGATGCATCAAATGAACAAATCCACAAGGGCCGTGACGAGGATTCGAACTTACGTCCGAGAGCATCCCAGACGCTGCCTTAATCGACTGAGCTACGACATGGCCATGTCGTATCTACATCGACTGAGCTACGACATGATCATATCTCATCGACCATGTCGTAGCTCAGGCGATTAAGGCAGCGTCTGGGATGCTCTCGGACGCAAGTTCGAATCCTCGTCACGGCCCTTGTGGATTTGTTCTTAGGAGTGTTTAGTTTCACTCTTCGCCTAGCCCCTACCTGTATCCTGGCCTCTGGGAGACCGATCTTCTCCGCTAGCCGCTCGCGGGCGAAGACGTCCGGGTAGTGGGTCCTCTCGAACTCTGCTCCATACCCACCGCCAGGGAAGATACATATAATATTATGTAAAACGGGTTGTTGGTTTCGTGAACCAGGGTGTGTGTGTGTGTGGGGGGGGGGTATGGGTGTGGGGGTGTCGGTGTGGGTGTGTAGGTGGGGGTGGGTGTGGGTGTGTGTGTGGGGGGGTGTGGGTGTGTGTGTGTGTGTGTGGGTGGTGTTTGGGTGTGAGTAAAGATATTTAAACATTTGTGTATTGTATTATAAATGTAATGAGCCTATATAAACATGTTCAGAAGTGCATACACACACACACACACACACACACACACACACACACACACACACACACACACACACACACACACACACACACACACACACACACACACACACACACACACACACACACACACACACACACACACACACACACACACACACACACACACACAAAATCCTTCCTCACCATGTTAACACTTGTTTTCAATTCCACTGTTCTTGCTACATAGTTCCCTTCCTCCCCTCCCCATCCCTACCCACCCCTCCCCTTCCCTCCGTCTCCCCTTCCACACACACTTCCTCTCCCCTCACCTTTCTCAAGGGCGTCGATCTGCTCATTCGTAAAGGAAGTTCTGTTTCTCTGGAGTTTCCTCTTGAGTCTTAGACGCAGCTGTGAATCTTCGTCGGTACTTGAGTTATGTTCACTGTTTCCGTCGCTTGTTACCTCGTTGTTGTTCTCTGATGGTGAGAAGAGCCCTGGGGGTGAGTAGAGGAGCCTGGGGTTAGTGGGGGGTGAGTAGAGGAGCCTGGGGTTAGTGGGGGGGTGAGTAGAGGAGCCTGGGGTTAGTGGGGGGGTGAGTAGAGGAGCCTGGGGTTAGTGGGGGGTGAGTAGAGGAGCCTGGGGTTAGTGGGGGGGTGAGTAGAGGAGCCTGGGGTTAGTGGGGGGTGAGTAGAGGAGCCTGGGGTTAGTGGGGGGGTGAGTAGAGGAGCCTGGGGTTAGTGGGGGGTGAGTAGAGGAGCCTGGGGTTAGTGGGGGGTGAGTAGAGGAGCCTGGGGTTAGTGTGGGGTGAGTAGAGGAGCCTGGGGTTAGTGGGGGGTGAGTAGAGGAGCCTGGGGTTAGTGGGGGGTGAGTAGAGGAGCCTGGGGTTAGTGGGGGGTGAGTAGAGGAGCCTGGGGTTCGTGGGGGGTGCGTAGAGGAGCCTGGGGTTAGTGGGGGGTGCGTAGAGGAGCCTGGGGTTAGTGTGGGGTGAGTAGAGGAGCCTGGGGTTAGTGGGGGGTGAGTAGAGGAGCCTGGGGTTAGTGGGGGGTGAGTAGAGGAGCCTGGGGTTAGTGTGGGGGTGAGTAGAGGAGCCTGGGGTTAGTGGGGGGTGAGTAGAGGAGCCTGGGGTTAGTGGGGGGTGAGTAGAGGAGCCTGGGGTTAGTGGGGGGTAAGTAGAGGAGCCTGGGGTTAGTGGGGGGTGAGTAGAGGAGCCTGGGGTTAGTGTGGGGGTGAGTAGAGGAGCCTGGGGTTAGTGAGGGGTGAGTAGAGGAGCCTGGGGTTAGTGTGGGGTGAGTAGAGGAGCCTGGGGTTAGTGTGGGGTGAGTAGAGGAGCCTGGGGTTAGTGTGAGGGTGAGTAGAGGAGCCTGGGGTTAGTGTGGGGTGAGTAGAGGAGCCTGGGGTTAGTGTGGGGTGAGTAGAGGAGCCTGGGGTTAGTGGGGGTGAGTAGAGGAGCCTGGGGTTAGTGGGGGGTGAGTAGGAGCCTGGGGTTAGTGTGGGGTGAGTAGAGGAGCCTGGGGTTAGTGTGCGGTGAGTAGAGGAGCCTGAGGCTAGTGGGGGGGTGAGTAGAGGAGCCTGGGGTTAGTGTGGGGTGAGTAGAGGAGCCTGGGGTTAGTGGGGGAGAGTAGAGGAGCCTGGGGTTAGTGGGGGGTGAGTAGAGGAGCCTGGGGTTAGTGTGGGGTGAGTAGAGGAGCCTGGGGTTAGTGGGGGTGAGTAGAGGAGCCTGGGGTTAGTGTGGGGTGAGTAGAGGAGCCTGGGGTTAGTGTGGGGTGAGTAGAGGAGCCTGGGGTTAGTGTGGGGTGAGTAGAGGAGCCTGGGGTTAGTGTGAGGGTGAGTAGAGGAGCCTGGGGTTAGTGGGGGGTGAATAGAGGAGCTTGAGGCTAGTGAAGTAGAGGTAGTGAGGTGAGAAGAGCTCTAAGGAGGTGAGGAGACCTCAGGAACTAACAGCAGGAAGAGAGGTGAATGAAATAGGACATACCAGTGATAAAATGGGTAATGGGCTTGACCCCATTAGTTAATGATGAGCACTGATTAGTCCCCCAAAACTGTGATTAATATTTAGTGATTGATCAGGAACTTACGTCTGTTAGAGGTGATTAGGTTTAATCATAATGGCTCCGTCTTGATTGGCTAATAAAATGATGGGGGGGGGGGCAGAAACTGGTGATTGGGTTATCACCAGTGCACAATTACCCCTTCCCCCCTCCCTCCCCTCGGGGTATACAGGATACCAGAGAAGATCGACTGGGCACCATGACAGTCATCATAGGAAATCACTGCTCGACGGTCCAAGACTCTTAATATCACACACACCAACGCACCACCAAGAGAAATAGAAGCAATAAGGACAAAAAAAGGCAGTAAGGCGTATATAAGAAGAGTGTGTGGGAAAGACGGCGAAGAAAGTCCATAGCAAGTCCAAGTCCAACTGCCGAAGACTTGCCAAGACTAATTTGCGGTGGGTGTGTGTGTGTGTGTGTGTGTGTGTGTGTGTGTGTGTGTGTACTCACCTAGTTGTGTTTGCGGGGGTTGAGCTCTGGCTCTTTGGTCCCGCCTCTCAACCGTCAATCAAGAGGTGTACAGGTTCCTGAGCCTATTGGGCTCTATCATATCTAAACTTGAAACTGTGTGTGTGTGTGTGTGTGTGTGTGTGTGTGTGTGTGTGTGTGTGTGTGTGTGTGTGTGTGTGTGTGTGTGTGTGTGTGTGTGTGTGTGCGTGCACGCTGGCGGCCATAACTTTAAATGAGGACTCCTCCCCTCCCCCCCCCCTAAAAAAATGCAAGCATCGCAAGCTTAAAAAGGGGGGGAAGGGGGGGGGGCTGTATATAAAACCCAGCGCTTGCAAGGAAGGAGGGGGGGGGATTCGGCCCCCCTCTTTCTTCAAGAGTTTGATGATGAGAGAAAAGATTCGGGAATCCAAGACTTGTAATCGTCTCAGGGATTTTGATGTGTGTGTGTGTGTGTGTGTGTGTGTGTGTGTGTGTGTGTGTGTGTGTGTGTGTGTGTGTGTGTGTGTGTGTGTGTGTGTGTGTGCTGAGGTGGTTGCAAGTGAAGCAAGAACGAATGGGGTGATGGGGGGGGGGGAGTGTGGGGGGAGATGAGAGAGAGGGAATTCAACGCTACATCTATATTGGTGTTGGGAGTGTTGTGGTATGATGGAAGAGTTCTGACTGTTAACAGAGAAGCTGTCAGACACACACACACACACACACACACACACACACACACACACACACACACACACACACACACACACACACACACACACACACACACACACACAGAAGGAAGTGACGCAAGAGATTAAAAAAACTTGTAATTGAGATAAAATATTACTAAACATATATTTTTACAAATATCCCCCTACCCTTCCTCCCCCCCCCCCCCCAGCTCCTGGGAGAGGGAGAGAGAGAGAGAGAGAGAGAGAGAGAGAGAGAGAGAGAGAGAGAGAGAGAGAGACAGAGAGAGAGAGAGAGAGAGAGAGAGAGAGAGAGAGAGAGAGAGAGAGAGAGAGAGAGAGAGAGAGAGAGAGAGAGACAGACAGACAGACAGACAGAGAGAGAGAGAAGAAGAAGAAGTACCGGAAGCCAACCTAACTACCCAACCACCCCCTCAAGAGCCCTTAATCTCCATGTAAATAGCCCACCGACAGAAAGCCATTGAAGGTGAAGAACTATACGTTAACTCCTAATATCCTCATTGTAACAATTCCATCGCGGCGAAGGGCCCTCTGGTGTTTAAAGTGTGGCGAAGGGCCCTTACCACCACCCCCCCCTTCCCCCTTCACTGATGGGGGGGACCCTCTACCCCCTTAGGGATGGTCCATCTACCGCCCTCAACCCTTACCACCACCCCCCCCCTTCCCCCTTCACTGATGGGGGGGACCCTCTACCCCCTTAGGGATGGTCCATCTACCGCCCTCAACCCTTACCACCACCCCCCCCCTTCCCCCTTCACTGATGGGGGGGACCCTCTACCCCCTTAGGGATGGTCCATCTACCACCCTCAACCCTTAGCAATTATCAAAACAGAACAATCAATAATTTTTCAATCGTGGTGAAATTGATGTAATTTTTTTGTTTGTTTGGCAGTCAACATAATTGCTCATTTGGGAGTGATTTTTTTTTTTTTTTGGTTTTGTAATTGTGTGGTTTGTTGAGTACAAGGGAGCCGGTCGGCCGAGCGGACAGCACGCTGGACTTGTGATCCTGTGGTCCTGGGTTCGATCCCAGGCGCCGGCGAGAAACAATGGGCAGAGTTTCTTTCACCCTATGCCCCTGTTACCTAGCAGTAAAATAGGTACCTGGGTGTTAGTCAGCTGTCACGGGCTGCTTCCTGGGGGTGGAGGCCTGGTCGAGGACCGGGCCGAGGGGACACTAAAAGCCCCGAAATCATCTCAAGATAACCTCAAGAATCTCAAGATAACCTCAAGAATCTCAAGATAACCTCAAGAATCTCAAGATAACATGGTGATTATGTTGTTCACTTGTTTGCCTGTATTATTTGTTGCTAGGTTGAGAAACAATTGCTGAGTTGTGGTTGAGGAACTGAGAGGACGTGATCGCTACATACAAAATACATGAAAGGGGAATACAGCCTCCTTCAGCGCCAAGCCATTAAGACCATATCAGCACTTGGAAGGGGTCAGGATAAGGGTTTGGGATGGGACGGGGGGGGGAAGGAATGGTGCCCAATCACTTGTGGACGGTCGGGGATTGAACGCCGACCTGCATGAAGCGAGGCCGTCGCTCTACCGTCCAGCCCAAGTGGTTGGGCAGTAGGTCAAGAAGTGAATGGCAAGTCTCAGGTGAAACCGCCAGGCCATTAAGACTATATTAGCACTTGGAAGGGGTCAGGATAAGGATTTGGGTCAGGATGGATCCAAGGGAATGAAATGAAAGAAGAAGCCGACTTCTATCAAGTCGACTTTATCCACCACGTCGGGGGGAGCCGGTCGGCCGAGCGGACAGCACACTGGACTTGTGATCCTGTGGTCCCGGGTTCGATCCCGGGCGCCGGCGAGAAACAATGGGCAGAGTTTCTTTCACCCTATGCCCCTGTTACCTAGCAGTAAAATAGGTACCTGGGTGTTAGTCAGCTGTCACGGGCTGCTTCCTGGGGGTGGAGGCCTGGTCGAGGCCTCCTGGCCGCGGGGACACTAAAGCCCCGAAATCATCTCAAGATAACCTCAAGATATACGTGGCCAATTATCTGAAGGCCAAGACGTGTATCAAACACGTCAGCAGAAAACGGGAAATGGGGGACGGGCCAAACATAGCTAACTGACCTCTCACTCTTCGTCTGGCGGGCTATTCATGCCCGTGCCACCTCTTGGCTGGCTTAATCTTCATCAACCAATCAATCCTCGACGTGACTGATAGACTTTCCCTGTAGTCACCACCACCATCCCCCCACCCCCCCTCACCATCCCCCCCCTCACCATCCCCCCCCTCACCATCCCCCCACCCCCCCCTCACTATCACCCCCACCCCCCTCACCATTACCCCCTCCCTCCCCCCTCACCATTACACCATCACTACCACAAGCATAACCGCAGTAAAAGCTGCCAATGAGGCAGTTTACATTCAGGGAGCGAGGCGCGCCGCTCACAATGGCGCCCGGCCCGCCTAGCCGCCATTAAACACTGTGTCATTTGCAGATTTGGATTTTGATGGTTACAGATTATCCTCAGTGTTGGCTGTGGCCCAGGTCTCTGGGAGGACCAGGGGCCAGATTCACGAAGCAGTCACGCAAGCACTTACGAACCTGTACATCTTTCCTCAATCTTTGGCGGCTTTGTTTACAATTATTAAACAGTTAATGAGCTCCGAAGCACCAGGAGGCTGTTTATAACAATAACAACAGTTGATTGGCAAGTTTTCATGCTTGTAAACTGTTTAATAAATGTAACCAAAGCCGTCAAAGATTGAGGAAAGATGTACACGTTCGTAAGTGCTTGCGTAACTGCTTCGTGAATCTGGCTTCTGGACTCTCAGTGTTCGGTCCATGAAGAGAGAGGACAGTTAGACAGTCAGGGATTTGTTGAGAGTAGTTAGCGCGCTGCCTGACTCCAGAGGAGTGCCAGTCTCGTGGCACACTCAGTCGAAGTGCTTACATGGCACTCTACGTCAAACATGCCTCAATGTCCAGCACGCTGGACTTGTGATCCTGTGGTCCTGGGTTCGATCCCAGGCGCCGGCGAGAAACAATGGGCAGAGTTTCTTTCACCCTATGCCCCTGTTACCTAGCAGTAAATAGGTACCTGGGTGTTAGTCAGCTGTCACGGGCTGCATCCTGGGGGGGGGTGGAGGCCTGGTCGAGGACCGGGCCGCGGGGACACTAAAAGCCCCGAAATCATCTCAAGATAACCTCAAGAAGAAAATCCCAAATAGAAAGTCAAAGATTAAGAAAAGATGTACAGGTCCGTAAGTGCTTGCGTAACTACTTCGTGAATCTGGCCCCAGGAACCTGACCCCCTAACCAACCACGTCAACATAGCAACTTCTCATCGATAAATGTTGTGACTGAGACAAGATATAGAGAATAGTTAGTGGCTTAACTGGTGGATAGTAGAACCCGGATCGAGGTTTATATTACGTCAAGAGCAAGGCAATGGTCGTGCAGCGTGCTGGCCACACTAGGGGGAAACAATGGGCCCATAGTGTTTCCATTATTGTGAGTAGACAAAAGCGCGATGAGGGACTAGATGTGTTGGCGGAGGGCACTTGGGGCGGAGGTGTCGTGCGGCGCGCCACACTCCACACACATTATTGTCACTCTTACGAGTGCTTCCCCCTCACTGTTACGAGTGCTTCCCCTCACTGTTATGAGTGCCTCCCCTCACGCCCGGCCCGAGTGCTTTGATAAATCACTACCTGAGTGTCGCCTTATGACCCCTTAATTGTTGTTTGGTTACAGGAGCCCTTGAGACGAGCCTTATCTTGTGTGCTGATAAGCTCCCCCCAACCACACTCACACACACACACACACCCACACACACACCCACACACACACACACACACACACACACACACACATTACAAATGGAATGCATTAGGAAGCAATGTGGTGGAGGCTGACTCCATACACAGTTTCAAGTGTAGATATGATAGAGCCCAATAGGCTCAGGAACCTGTACACCTGTTGATTGACGGTTGAGAAGCGGGACCAAAGAGCCAGAGCTCAACCCCCGCAAGCACAACTAGGTGAGTACAACTAGGTGAGTACACACACACACACACACACACACACACACACACACACTCACACACACACACACACACAGCTATCAGATGACTCAATTTGTTCCTTTGTTCCAAGGGCAGTGTCTGAAGTACTCATCCCGTGCTGCTTAAAGCCAGTAAACATTTGTATTGTGAATATATCCGATCAGATCTATCTTTGTTCACAAATCAAGATTAGTATTATTAATTAGGGCCATCAGAGGTAGAACTACTGAACTACAGAGCCAGAGTGTGGGATTGTGTGACACTCAGGTTGGGCTTCAGTGGAAGCCTCGGGGAATCGTCGTGGGTGCAGGAGTACCTCAGGTTGCTGTTCTTTTGACCATGTTGAGGCGTAGTCGGCTATAGAGCGTACATCTGGGAACACCCAGAGCACAGGTTCGAATCCTCATCACGGCTCCGATGGATTTTCTCATTGATGTATCGCGATAATAGGATTTCTCTGTGTATTATTATTATTAGTAGTAGTAGTATTAAGAAAATCATTTTAGGAATGCGGGGATTCGAACCCTCGATCCGGGTATTCGCAGCCGTACATCTTACCCTCTGGATCACTATATGGAATAAACTACACAAGCTCGGATTAGACTGAATCCACAGTTACGTAAGCACTTACGAACCTGGGGCCAGATTCACGAAGCAGTTACGCAAGCACTTACGAACCGTGTACATCTTTTCTCAATCTTTGGCGGCTTTGTTTACAATTATTAAACAGTTAATGAGCTCCGAAGCACCAGGAGGCTGTTTATAACAATAACAACAGTTGATTGACAAGTTTTCACGCTTGTAAACTGTTTAATAAATGTAACCAAAGCCGTCAAAGATTGAGGAAAAGATGTACACGTTCGTAAGTGCTTGCGTAACTGAAAGTGAAGGGACGACGACGTTTCGGTCCGTCCTGGACCATTCTCAAGTCGACTGTGATGATTGAAGGAGGAGACGGCAATAAATAGACAGAAGAGACAGTCAGACAGTCCCCGCTGTCTCTTCTGACAGCGGGACTGTCTGCCGTCGGTATCTTGAGGTTATCTTGAGGTTATCTTGAGATGATTTCGGGGCTTTTTAGTGTAAGAGACAAGGACGTCCCGGCCAGCACCGGAATATGCACAAACGCCTACAGTGTTATCTTCTTGAGGTTATCTTAAGATGATTTCGGGGCTTTTAGTGTCCCCGCGGCCCGGTCCTCGACCAGGCCTCCACCCCCCAGGAAGCAGCCCGTAGCAGCTGACTAACACCCAGGTACCTATTTTACTGCTAGGTAACAGGGGCATAGGGTGAAAGAAACTCCGCCCATTGTTTCTCGCCGGCGCCTGGGATCGAACCCAGGGACCACAGGATCACAAGTACAGCGTGCTGTCCGCTCGGCCGACCGGCTCCCTCCCGTTATCCTGCGACCGGGATAACGAGTATTGCCCACACAAATACACCGTCGAGAGCCTTGTGTGTTGCACCCGGCGGCACCCGGGTGCTGCCCTTCCTCCCTGGCCCTGATGATGGCACTCACCCTCGCCCCCCCCACAACCCCCAGACATGTGGCACTTGGGAGACTGGCCATCAACACCTCAGGAATCAGTGCCAAAGGTTCCTGATCGGCGCATGAGAACCAAAGGGCCGGGACTGATCAAGCATTTCCTTACGAAGCCTCTACATCTTTCAACCAGTTTGTTTACATCTATTGAATAGTCTATGGAGCCTGAAGCGGCTACGAGGTTGTCTATAACAATAATAACCTCGGTTTGTGACGCCATGATGATGAAATAATGCCATGATTGTTGAAACATGTATAGGTTTTGTGGGTGGTTACTTAAATGCTGTGTGTGTGTGCGTGTGTGTGTGTGCGTGTGTGTGTGTGTGTGTGTGTGTGTGTGTGTGTGTGTGTGTGTGTGTGTGTGTGTGTGTGTGTGTGTGTGTGTGTGTGTGTGTGTGTGTGTTGGTGTGTGTGTGTGTGTGTGTGCGTGTGGGGGGGGGGGTGTGAGTGTGGGGGGGTTGAGGAGGTAGCAGAGTCGGCTTCATTACAGGGTAATTGTGTTAGCGGCTCACTTGATGACAGCAGCAGCAGCAGGAGGGCCACCACCGCCCTCCTCAACTCTTCATCCTCCCCTAAACTGTCCAGTAGAAGAGCCTCCCTCTGCTCTGTTATCAGCGAAGCCTCGCACAGTGCTCTACAGAGGAGAGCCTCTCGTGCTGCAGAGGATCACGGTGGTCAAGAGACGCTCTCTTGGGGTGTGTATGGGGTTCCCGTCTTCCCCGACCTAGTCTCAATGTCAAGTTTTTCAAACTATTATCGAACACATCGTCTCTCTCTCTCTCTCTCTCTCTCTCTCTCTCTCTCTCTCTCTCTCTCTCTCTCTCTCTCTCTCTCTCTCTCTCTCTCTCTCTCTCTCTCTCTCTCTCTTTTGCGTGTGTGCATATGTCAATGTCTGCGTGTACGCGCGCGTGTGCTTGAGTGTAAACAAGGAGGACAGGGTATGGGTTGAGGGCGTAGCCTAGTGGACCAAACTCTCACAAGTCAAGCCTGGCCTCGGGCCGGGCTTGGGGAGTAGAAGAACTCCCAGAACCCCATCAACCAGGTATCAACCCTTGCCCCCATACCCCCTAGGGGGCACGGCAGGCCTCGGGCCCTCGGCTGCCCTCGACAAAAATTTAGCTGAAAACAAATTTTGTGGTTAAATCAGGCGTAGAGAAGGCGCGTCTGTAAGCTCTGATTGTTAATTTTACCCGAGCCGCCCCCATGCACTTTGATGGTTCGGGTGGGAGGGAAAGGGGGGGGGAGAGAGAGAGAGGGAGAGAGAAGAGAGAGAGAGAGAGAGAGAGAGAGAGAGAGAGAGAGAGAGAGAGAGAGAGAGAGAGAGAGAGAGACGGGGGGGGGGGGGTGTTTTCCGCTTCACTCACCGCTTTGATTTGGAAAACATGCGTCTGGCCCCAAAAAACTCAATTTGCTAGCAGGGTCCTCTTTTATATATGAAATGGTTTATGCGTAACTCAATTTCCAAATGTTGGCGTTTTATTTTGCGGGAGACAAATGGGAGCAGGAGGCGTGTATGATATTTGTTAGTTTAAAGCTTTGATGCTTTTTTTTTATGGCTGGTGTTTGTGGGGGTCGACCATGAGAACTGCGGCTAATACAATTATGCCAATGTATATTTATGTCCTTTAGTTATACCAACATATCAAAGCTGCCCCGAGCACCAGTCTATATACCTACACCAGGAAAAAAGGTCGCTATATATATATATATATATATATATATATATATATATATATATATATATATATATATATATATATATATATATATTTTGGTAGCAGTCTTTCCTGTAGACATATATTATTAAATATGACCGAAAAAGTAAGATTAATAATTCTAACACGAATTTTCTCAATCTTTCGTACATTACGCTTCACTGTTGGAGGTAAATCAAAAATCACTTCTCCAAAATTCATTTTTATTTCTAGTCTTGACTAGAAATAAAATAAGACTAGAAATAAAAATGAATTTTGGAGAAGTGATTTTTGATTTACCTCCAACAGTGAAGCGTAATGTACGAAAGATTGAGAAAATTCGTGTTAGAATTATTAATCTTACTTTTTCGGTCATATTTAATAATATATATATATATATATATATATATATATATATATATATATATATATATATATATATATATATATATATATATATATATAACTGCTGGTGTCGCCTGTAGGCATTCAACATGTGTAACTGAAATACGACATATATTTTCCATAGGTTTTTCGATGTATTCAGTCAAGCACAAAGTGCACATATTTTAATTTTTTTTACACAAAGTGCAATCTACCTGTCTGATATTCCTCTTTATCTGTACCCCACCATTCAAGTATCATACACACCTGTCACCAAGAAAGATAATGAGAATCTTACTCTACTCAAAGCTGTCACTCTTGAAACAATTGCCTCCTCCATCGAGAGTTTAAGATCTCACGAGCACTGTGTCTACACCGACGGCTCAGTCCAATCCTCTACTGGACGGACTGCAGCGGCATGTAGGTTTTATAGAAATAATATTTGCACAAAGACTGTCAGTGTCGGGTTAAACAACTGGCTGACCTCCACACAAGCAGAACTAGCGGCATTACACTTAGCAACCAGTACATTAAAAAATATTGGAGGAGGAATAATATTCTGCGATTCAAAGTCTGCTCTTCAAGCAATCTAAAACTTCTCTTGGAAGATCGACAGCAAGAACCTCATACTCCCAACTATAAATGACCTAATTGATGCACAGAGTAAAGGGTCTAGAATCTCCTTTGTATGGATACCTTCACACATAAATATAACCCATCATAATGAGACAGACATTGCAGCCAAATTAGCGTTTAACAAGTTTGAAGTTGAATTAGATCTAGGTATCCCCATCTCTGCTGTCAAAACTGTATTGGTCCAAACACTCAGGTCTGATAGGAAAGAACTTACTGACTTCGAACGACCTGAAAGCACCAGTATAAAAAGCTATGATTTGTTCAGATCTGAAACCTATGTTTATGGGCAGCACAAAACGTCCACTAGACTGTGCGACACAGTGGTTGCCAGGATCAGGTTGGGTTACCGTTACCTGTGACAGGTAGCTACAGGTGACGGATCTCCCAATCCTGAGCACTCCAGGTGCAATCTCTGTATAAAGAGCTGTATAAAGTTATGCATTCACAATTCTTGAAATTTTCAGCCCAAGAGTCCTGTAATTTCTTTCAAATCCCTAGGGAGGTCCAGACCAAAAAAAAACACCTACTCCTACTAACAAATATTTTCATAGAAGAATGAATGACTTGTAAACCAAATACAAAAATTATCCAGATATTAAATGAACAACTTGAAATGAGTACAAACACGGAACAATATGAGGGGAAAGTAGCCTAAAATATTCTATCCTTTTGGGGTGGGTAGGTACAGTATATTATTTCCTCAATAAACTTACTTGAAACATGGAACTCGCAACTATATAAATGAGAAGAAAGGGAAAAAAAAACACCATGTAATGTATAGACTGCTGTCGTGGTAATATATCATGGCATTGTACCAAGGAGAATAAGGGAAAAAAAAGGCAGCGAGAGGGAGGAAGCTCGCGCCAGCCATCACCCGCGGACGGCCAGGCATCAACTGCCTGGCGGGGCGCCGCTACTGTACAAAATGATGGATTCTCTCGCTGCTCCGACCAATAGGGGGCGAGTCGTCTGATTCACGTTGCCGAGTAATCATTATCCACCACATTTAAATACCTCTACTTCCTACAGTTTAGAATAACATTATCTCAGCGATATAAACCCACTATATTGTGGTATATTAATGCGGTAAAACTTACGCCGAATCATCTATGAGATATAAGCGAAAAATAGGTCAATAAAACCCCTAGCTGCCAACTCATCAGTGATAGCAAGAGGGGGGGCGCGTCTAATGTCCCGTAAGCTGTCTACAATCCCACTCATCAATCTACCGGAGGAGTCACCAAGACAATGCCGTAAAAAAACGCCACAGCATCGAGAAGGAAGCGACACTATTATCCGGATGATAATGCGAAGAGGGCGTGGCGGCGCGCTGCCCCTGACGCAAGATGTATGAGGGCGAGGCCGTAAACAATGCCTTCACTCAAGCTGTCTTCACACTTACTCGGACGCGCTTTTTAACACATTCCTCACACAACTGTGGACGGCTACTTGGGGGGGTAGAAATAGCCTAAGCTACTCTATCCCTTTGAGATGTATTTATTGCTTATCTCAATAAACATACTTGAACTTGAACTTGGCTACTTGGGAGAAGTTTCTCCTGCTAAATTATTTATTGTGCGTCTGTCGCCATTTAATAACAAAATAACTTCTATCCTCCAGATATACGTAAGTCAATCCACATCAATCACAACTCTCATGTTGTTATTTTTTATATAAATCTCTAAATTATTATAGTTGATCATGCGGTGTATTTAAAAGAATTACGTTTCATAGGTTTTATTATGATTTTTCCCCTTTGGCAAATAATGTATTGTTGTGAAAAGTAATTCTATTATACATTGTGTAAACATATTGACGATTAATGTTATTTTTTAATGTGAATTTGAAGGGTATTTTTGGCTGTATGAGTGAGTTTTTTTTTACAATTAGGCTATACCATCAGAGGTTATAATCACTGGAGGCTATACCATCAGAGGTTATAATCACTGGAGGCTATACCACGAGAGGTTATAATCACTGGAGGCTATACCATCAGAGGTTATAATCACTGGAGGCTATACCACGAGAGGTTATAATCACTGGAGGCTATACCATCGAGAGGTTATAATCACTGGAGGCTATACCACGAGAGGTTATAATCACTGGAGGCTATACCACGAGAGGTTATAATCACTGGAGGCTATACCACGAGAGGTTATAATCACTGGAGGCTATACCACGAGAGGTTATAATCACTGGAGGCTATACCACGAGAGGTTATAATCACTGGAGGCTATACCATCAGAGGTTATAATCACTGGAGGCTATACCATCAGAGGTTATAATCACTGGAGGCTATACCATCAGAGGTTATAATCACTGGAGGCTATACCATCAGAGGTTATAATCACTGGAGGCTATACCATCAGAGGTTATAATCACTGGAGGCTATACTATCAGAGGTTATAATCACTGGAGGCTATACCACGAGAGGTTATAATCACTGGAGGCTATACCATCAGAGGTTATAATCACTGGAGGCTATACTATCAGAGGTTATAATCACTGGAGGCTATACCACGAGAGGTTATAATCACTGGAGGCTATACTATCAGAGGTTATAATCACTGGAGGCTATACCATCAGAGGTTATAATCACTGGAGGCTATACCACGAGAGGTTATAATCACTGAAGGCTATACCACGATAGGTTATAATCACTGGAGGCTATACCACAAGAATTTATAATCACTGGAGGCTATACCACAAGAGGTTATAATCACTGGAGGCTATACCACGATAGGTTATAATCACTGGAGGCTATACCATCAGAGGTTATAATCACTGGAGGCTATACCATCAAGAGGTTATAATCACTGGAGGCTATACCATCAGAGGTTATAATCACTGGAGGCTATACCATCAGAGGTTATAATCACTGGAGGCTATACCACAAGAGGTTATAATCACTGAAGGCTATACCACAAGAGGTTATAATCACTGGAGGCTATACCACGATAGGTTATAATCACTGGAGGCTATACCACAAGAATTTATAATCACTGGAGGCTATACCACAAGAGGTTTATAATCACTGGAGGCTATACCACGATAGGTT
>NC_091237.1:17727033-17759558 GCF_040958095.1 Procambarus clarkii | reverse complement strand
TAGGCTGCAGGCTCGCTTCTTGTTAGGCTGCAGGCTCGCTTCTTGCTAGGCTGCAGGCTCGCTTCTTGCTAGGCTGCAGGCTCGCTTCTTGCTAGGCTGCAGGCTCGCTTCTTGCTAGGCTGCAGGCTCGCTTCTTGCTAGGCTGCAGGCTCGCTTCTTGCTAGGCTGCAGGCTCGCTTCTTGCTAGGCTGCAGGCTCGCTTCTTGCTAGGCTGCAGGCTCGCTTCTTGCTAGGCTGCAGGCTCGCTTCTTGCTAGGCTGCAGGCTCGCTTCTTGCTAGGCTGCAGGCTCGCTTCTTGCTAGGCTGCAGGCTCGCTTCTTGCTAGGCTGCAGGCTCGCTTCTTGCTAGGCTGCAGGCTCGCTTCTTGCTAGGCTGCAGGCTCGCTTCTTGCTAGGCTAGGCTCGCTTCTTGCTAGGCTGCAGGCTCGCTTCTTGCTAGGCTACAGGCTCGCTTCTTGCTAGGCTGCAGGCTCGCTTCTTGCTAGGCTGCAGGCTCGCTTCTTGCTAGGCTGCAGGCTCGCTTCTTGCTAGGCTGCAGGCTCGCTTCTTGCTAGGCTGCAGGCTCGCTTCTTGCTAGGCTGCAGGCTCGCTTCTTGCTAGGCTGCAGGCTCGCTTCTTGCTAGGCTGCAGGCTCGCTTCTTGCTAGGCTGCAGGCTCGCTTCTTGCTAGGCTGCAGGCTCGCTTCTTGCTAGGCTGCAGGCTCGCTTCTTGCTAGGCTGCAGGACTCGCTTCTTGCTAGGCTGCAGGCTCGCTTCTTGCTAGGCTGCAGGCTCGCTTCTTGCTAGGCTGCAGGCTCGCTTCTTGCTAGGCTGCAGGCTCGCTTCTTGCTAGGCTGCAGGCTCGCTTCTTGCTAGGCTGCAGGCTCGCTTCTTGCTAGGCTGCAGGCTCGCTTCTTGCTAGGCTGCAGGCTCGCTTCTTGCTAGGCTGCAGGCTCGCTTCTTGCTAGGCTGCAGGCTCGCTTCTTGCTAGGCTGCAGGCTCGCTTCTTGCTAGGCTGCAGGCTCGCTTCTTGCTAGGCTGCAGGCTCGCTTCTTGCTAGGCTGCAGGCTCGCTTCTTGCTAGGCTGCAGGCTCGCTTCTTGCTAGGCTGCAGGCTCGCTTCTTGCTAGGCTGCAGGCTCGCTTCTTGCTAGGCTGCAGGCTCGCTTCTTGCTAGGCTGCAGGCTCGCTTCTTGCTAGGCTGCAGGCTCGCTTCTTGCTAGGCTGCAGGCTCGCTTCTTGCTAGGCTGCAGGCTCGCTTCTTGCTAGGCTGCAGGCTCGCTTCTTGCTAGGCTGCAGGCTCGCTTCTTGCTAGGCTGCAGGCTCGCTTCTTGCTAGGCTGCAGGCTCGCTTCTTGCTAGGCTGCAGGCTCGCTTCTTGCTAGGCTGCAGGCTCGCTTCTTGCTAGGCTGCAGGCTCGCTTCTTGCTAGGCTGCAGGCTCGCTTCTTGCTAGGCTGCAGGCTCGCTTCTTGCTAGGCTGCAGGCTCGCTTCTTGCTAGGCTGCAGGCTCGCTTCTTGCTAGGCTGCAGGCTCGCTTCTTGCTAGGCTGCAGGCTCGCTTCTTGCTAGGCTGCAGGCTCGCTTCTTGCTAGGCTCCAGGCTCGCTTCTTGTTAGGCTGCAGGCTCGCTTCTTGTTAGGCTGCAGGCTCGCTTCTTGCTAGGCTGCAGGCTCGCTTCTTGCTAGGCTGCAGGCTCGCTTCTTGCTAGGCTGCAGGCTCGCTTCTTGCTAGACTGCAGGCTCGCTTCTTGCTAGGCTGCAGGCTCGCTTCTTGCTAGGCTGCAGGCTCGCTTCTTGCTAGGCTGCAGGCTCGCTTCTTGCTAGACTGCAGGCTCGCTTCTTGCTAGGCTGCAGGCTCGCTTCTTGCTAGGCTGCAGGCTCGCTTCTTGCTAGGCTGCAGGGTCGCTTCTTGCTAGGCTGCCAGGCTCGCTTCTTGCTAGGCTGCAGGCTCGCTTCTGCTAGGCTCCAGGCTCGCTTCTTGCTAGGCTGCAGGCTCGCTTCTTGCTAGGCTGCAGGCTCGCTTCTTGCTAGGCTGCAGGCTCGCTTCTTGCTAGGCTGCAGGCTCGCTTCTTGCTAGGCTGCAGGCTCGCTTCTTGCTAGGCTGCAGGCTCGCTTCTTGCTAGGCTAGCTTGCAGGCTCGCTTCTTGCTAGGCTGCAGGCTCGCTTCTTGCTAGGCTGCAGGCTCGCTTCTTGCTAGGCTGCAGGCTCGCTTCTTGCTAGGCTGCAGGCTCGCTTCTTGCTAGGCTGCAGGCTCGCTTCTTGCTAGGCTGCAGGCTCGCTTCTTGCTAGGCTGCAGGCTCGCTTCTTGCTAGGCTGCAGGCTCGCTTCTTGCTAGGCTGCAGGCTCGCTTCTTGCTAGGCTGCAGGCTCGCTTCTTGCTAGGCTGCAGGCTCGCTTCTTGCTAGGCTGCAGGCTCGCTTCTTGCTAGGCTCCAGGCTCGCTTCTTGTTAGGCTGCAGGCTCGCTTCTTGTTAGGCTGCAGGCTCGCTTCTTGCTAGGCTGCAGGCTCGCTTCTTGCTAGGCTGCAGGCTCGCTTCTTGCTAGGCTGCAGGCTCGCTTCTTGCTAGGCTGCAGGCTCGCTTCTTGCTAGGCTGCAGGCTCGCTTCTTGCTAGGCTGCAGGCTCGCTTCTTGCTAGGCTGCAGGCTCGCTTCTTGCTAGGCTGCAGGCTCGCTTCTTGCTAGGCTGCAGGCTCGCTTCTTGCTAGGCTGCAGGCTCGCTTCTTGCTAGGCTGCAGGCTCGCTTCTTGCTAGGCTGCAGGCTCGCTTCTTGCTAGGCTCCAGGCTCGCTTCTTGTTAGGCTGCAGGCTCGCTTCTTGTTAGGCTGCAGGCTCGCTTCTTGCTAGGCTGCAGGCTCGCTTCTTGCTAGGCTGCAGGCTCGCTTCTTGCTAGGCTGCAGGCTCGCTTCTTGCTAGACTGCAGGCTCGCTTCTTGCTAGGCTGCAGGCTCGCTTCTTGCTAGGCTGCAGGCTCGCTTCTTGCTAGGCTGCAGGCTCGCTTCTTGCTAGGCTGCAGGCTCGCTTCTTGCTAGGCTGCAGGCTCGCTTCTTGCTAGGCTGCAGGCTCGCTTCTTGTTAGGCTGCAGGCTCGCTTCTTGTTAGGCTGCAGGCTCGCTTCTTGCTAGGCTGCAGGCTCGCTTCTTGCTAGGCTGCAGGCTCGCTTCTTGCTAGGCTGCAGGCTCGCTTCTTGCTAGGCTGCAGGCTCGCTTCTTGCTAGGCTGCAGGCTCGCTTCTTGCTAGGCTGCAGGCTCGCTTCTTGCTAGGCTGCAGGCTCGCTTCTTGCTAGGCTGCAGGCTCGCTTCTTGCTAGGCTGCAGGCTCGCTTCTTGCTAGGCTGCAGGCTCGCTTCTTGCTAGGCTGCAGGCTCGCTTCTTGCTAGGCTGCAGGCTCGCTTCTTGATAGGCTGCAGGCTCGCTTCTTGCTAGGCTGCAGGCTCGCTTCATGCTAGGCTGCAGGCTCGCTTCTTGCTAGGCTGCAGGCTCGCTTCTTGCTAGGCTGCAGGCTCGCTTCCTGCTAGGCTGCAGACTCGCTTCTTGCTAGGCTGCAGACTCGCTTCTTGCTAGGCTGCAGACTCGCTTTTTGCTAGGCTGCAGGCTCGCTTCTTGCTAGGCTGCAGGCTCGCTTCTTGCTAGGCTGCAGGCTCGCTTCTTGCTAGGCTGCAGGCTCGCTTCTTGCTAGGCTGCAGGCTCGCTTCTTGCTAGGCTGCAGGCTCGCTTCTTGCTAGGCTGCAGGCTCGCTTCTTGCTAGGCTGCAGGCTCGCTTCTTGCTAGGCTGCAGGCTCGCTTCTTGATAGGCTGCAGGCTCGCTTCTTGCTAGGCTGCAGGCTCGCTTCTTGCTAGGCTGCAGGCTCGCTTCTTGCTAGGCTGCAGGCTCGCTTCTTGCTAGGCTGCAGGCTCGCTTCTTGCTAGGCTGCAGACTCGCTTCTTGCTAGGCTACAGACTCGCTTCTTGCTAGGCTGCAGACTCGCTTTTTGCTAGGCTGCAGGCTCGCTTCTTGCTAGGCTGCAGGCTCGCTTCTTGCTAGGCTGCAGGCTCGCTTCTTGCTAGGCTGCAGGCTCGCTTCTTGTTAGGCTGCAGGCTCGCTTCTTGCTAGGCTGCAGACTCGCTTCTTGCTAGGCTGCAGACTCGCTTCTTGCTAGGCTGCAGGCTCGCTTCTTGCTAGGCTGCAGGCTCGCTTCTTGCTAGGCTGCAGACTCGCTTCTTGCTAGGCTGCAGACTCGCTTCTTGCTAGGCTACAGGCTCGCTTCTTGCTAGGCTGCAGACTCGCTTCTTGCTAGGCTGCAGACTCGCTTCTTGCTAGGCTGCAGACTCGCTTCTTGCTAGGCTGCAGACTCGCTTCTTGCTAGGCTGCAGACTCGCTTCTTGCTAGGCTACAGACTCGCTTCTTGCTAGGCTGCAGACTCGCTTCTTGCTAGGCTGCAGGCTCGCTTCTTGCTAGGCTGCAGGCTCGCTTCTTGCTAGGCTGCAGACTCGCTTCTTGCTAGGCTGCAGACTCGCTTCTTGCTAGGCTGCAGGCTCGCTTCTTGCTAGGCTGCAGGCTCGCTTCTTGTTAGGCTGCAGACTCGCTTCTTGCTAGGCTGCAGACTCGCTTCTTGCTAGGCTGCAGACTCGCTTCTTGCTAGGTTGCAGACTCGCTTCTTGCTAGGCTGCAGGCTCGCTTCTTGCTAGGCTACAGACTCGCTTCTTGCTAGGCTGCAGACTCTCTTCTTGCTAGGCTGCAGACTCGCTTCTTGCTAGGCTGCAGACTCTCTTCTTGTTAGGCTGCAGACTCTCTTCTTGCTAGGCTGCAGACTCGCTTCTTGCTAGGCTGCAGACTCTCTTCTTGTTAGGCTGCAGACTCTCTTCTTGCTAGGCTGCAGACTCGCTTCTTGCTAGGCTGCAGACTCGCTTCTTGCTAGGCTGCAGACTCTCTTCTTGCTAGGCTGCAGGCTCGCTTCTTGCTAGGCTGCAGACTCTCTTCTTGCTAGGCTACAGACTCGCTTCTTGCTAGGCTGCAGACTCGCTTCTTGCTAGGCTACAGACTCGCTTCTTGCTAGGCTGCAGACTCGCTTCTTGCTAGGCTGCAGACTCTCTTCTTGCTAGGCTGCAGGCTCGCTTCTTGCTAGGCTACAGACTCGCTTCTTGCTAGGCTGCAGGCTCGCTTCTTGCTAGGCTGCAGGCTCGCTTCTTGTTAGGCTGCAGACTCGCTTCTTGCTAGGCTACAGACTCGCTTCTTGCTAGGCTGCAGACTCGCTTCTTGCTAGGCTGCAGGCTCGCTTCTTGCTAGGCTACAGACTCGCTTCTTGCTAGGCTGCAGACTCTCTTCTTGCTAGGCTGCAGACTCTCTTCTTGCTAGGCTGCAGACTCGCTTCTTGCTAGGCTGCAGACTCTCTTCTTGTTAGGCTGCAGACTCTCTTCTTGCTAGGCTGCAGACTCGCTTCTTGCTAGGCTGCAGACTCGCTTCTTGCTAGGCTACAGACTCGCTTCTTGCTAGGCTGCAGACTCGCTTCTTGCTAGGCTGCAGACTCGCTTCTTGCTAGGCTGCAGACTCGCTTCTTGCTAGGCTACAGACTCGCTTCTTGCTAGGCTACAGACTCGCTTCTTGCTAGGCTACAGACTCGCTTCTTGCTAGGCTACAGACTCGCTTCTTGCTAGGCTACAGACTCGCTTCTTGCTAGGCTGCAGGCTCGCTTCTTGCTAGGCTACAGACTCGCTTCTTGCTAGGCTGCAGACTCGCTTCTTGCTAGGCTGCAGACTCGCTTCTTGCTAGGCTACAGACTCGCTTCTTGCTAGGCTACAGACTCGCTTCTTGCTAGGCTACAGACTCGCTTCTTGCTAGGCTACAGACTCGCTTCTTGCTAGGCTACAGACTCGCTTCTTGCTAGGCTGCAGGCTCGCTTCTTGCTAGGCTACAGACTCGCTTCTTGCTAGGCTACAGACTCGCTTCTTGCTAGGCTGCAGGCTCGCTTCTTGCTAGGCTACAGACTCGCTTCTTGCTAGGCTACAGACTCGCTTCTTGCTAGGCTACAGACTCGCTTCTTGCTAGGCTACAGAATCGCTTCTTGCTAGGCTACAGACTCGCTTCTTGCTAGGCTACAGACTCGCTTCTTGCTAGGCTGCAGGGGTAGGACGAGGCTCGCTCGTATGTTTCAGACTCTACTCCTCTTGTTGTGGGACTCCTCTATTGTTTTGCCGGATGCGTTGTTACATTAGTAGGTCTCTAGTATTAGTTGCAGGTACCTTGAGGTTACCTTGAGGTGCTTCCGGGGCTTAGCGTCCCCGCGGCCCGGTCGTCGACCAGGCCTCCTGGTTGCTGGACTTGTTAAATTAGGTTATGTTTGATAGTAGGGGTTTAAATACATACGTTACAAGACTGTATTATGATTTTGTCGGATTTTTTGCAAGATTTACTTGATAATTGTGTAGGCTATATGACTTATTTGTTCTAAGTTCTAATGCATTTGTTCTGTGTTCTCTTGTATGTGTTGTATATTTTCACTGTCATGTTCTAGATGGTGATTTACACGTGGAATATGTTGTATTTTGGTACACCGAGATATTGTAGGTCATATTGTATTCACTGCAGGTCGTATTGTATTAACTGTAGGTCATATTGTATTAACTGTAGGTCATACTGTATTAACTGCAGGTCGTATTGTATTAACTGTAGGTCATACTGTATTAACTGCAGGTCATACTGTATTAACTGCAGGTCATACTGTATTAACTGCAGGTCATACTGTATTAACTGCAGGTCATACTGTATTAACTGCAGGTCATATTGTATTAACTGCAGGTCATACTGTATTAACTGCAGGTCATACTGTATTAACTGCAGGTCATACTGTATTAACTGCAGGTCATATTGTATTAACTGCAGGTCATATTGTATTAACTGCAGGTCATATTGTATTAACTGTAGGTCATATTGTATTAACTGCAGGTCATACTGTATTAACTGCAGGTCATACTGTATAGCAGGCCATGATGTATTTTCCAGATTACAAGCGCTAACTTGGAATGGAATTGTCTTGTTGATATTTGGTTCAGTGGCAGTTGGAATGTTGTTCTTGCTTTGCTTGCAAGTTTTCCAGACATTGCAAGGTTTATTGGTGCTACTTGTTCTCTAGCACCATTGATACCAATGGTGCTGGGCGAGGCACATCCTGGTTGATACCTGGTTGATACCTGGTTGATGGGGTTCTGGGAGTTCTTCTACTCCCCAAGCCCAGCCATCCTCACCAGTGTTCGTGAGGATGCTCAATTATGGAAATTTAACAGCCTATCCAGCCTGTAGCCGCGTCCAACCAGCCTGGTTGATCAGTCCAGCAACGCGGAGGCCTGGACGACGAGGACCGGGCCGCGGGGACGCTAAGCCCCAAAACCATCTCAAGGTAACCTCAAGGTTAGTGGACCATCCTCCTAATTTTTTTTTTTAATTTTGCCCCGAGGGGCGAGTTTATTGGGCAGCGTCACTCATCTTGTGAGTGGACACACCGCCATAGTGACAGTATTGGGCAGCGCCACTCATCTTGTGAGTGGACACACCGCCATAGTGACAGTATTGGGCAGCGCCACTCATCTTGTGAGTGGACACACCGCCATAGTGACAGTATTGGGCAGCGTCACTCATCCTGTGAGTGGACACACCGCCATAGTGACAGTATTGGGCAGCGTCACTCATCTTGTGAGTGGACACACCGCCATAGTGACAGTATTGGGCAGCGTCACTCATCCTGTGAGTGGACACACCGCCATAGTGACAGTATTGGGCAGCGTCACTCATCCTGTGAGTGGACACACCGCCATAGTGACAGTATTGGGCAGCGTCACTCATCCTGTGAGTGGACACACCGCCATAGTGACAGTATTGGGCAGCGCCACTCATCTTGTGAGTGGACACACCGCCATAGTGACAGTATTGGGCAGCGTCACTCATCTTGTGAGTGGACACACCGCCATAGTGACAGTATTGGGCAGCGTCACTCATCCTGTGAGTGGACACACCGCCATAGTGACAGTATTGGGCAGCGTCACTCATCCTGTGAGTGGACACACCGCCATAGTGACAGTATTGGGCAGCGTCACTCATCCTGTGAGTGGACACACCGCCATAGTGACAGTATTGGGCAGCGCCACTCATCTTGTGAGTGGACACACCGCCATAGTGACAGTATTGGGCAGCGTCACTCATCTTGTGAGTGGACACACCGCCATAGTGACAGTATTGGGCAGCGTCACTCATCCTGTGAGTGGACACACCGCCATAGTGACAGTATTGGGCAGCGTCACTCATCCTGTGAGTGGACACACCGCCATAGTGACAGTATTGGGCAGCGCCACTCATCTTGTGAGTGGATACACCGCCATAGTGACAGTATTGGGCAGCGTCACTCATCTTGTGAGTGGACACACCGCCATAGTGACAGTATTGGGCAGCGTCACTTATCCTGTGAGTGGACACACCGCCATAGTGACAGTATTGGGCAGCGCCACTCATCTTGTGAGTGGACACACCGCCATAGTGACAGTATTGGGCAGCGTCACTCATCTTGTGAGTGGATACACCGCCATAGTGACAGTATTGGGCAGCGCCACTCATCTTGTGAGTGGACACACCGCCATAGTGACAGTATTGGGCAGCGCCACTCATCCTGTGAGTGGACACACCGCCATAGTGACAGTATTGGGCAGCGCCACTCATCCTGTGAGTGGACACACCGCCATAGTGACAGTATTGGGCAGCGCCACTCATCCTGTGAGTGGACACACCGCCATAGTGACAGTATTGGGCAGCGTCACTCATCTTGTGAGTGGACACACCGCCATAGTGACAGTATTGGGCAGCGTCACTTATCCTGTGAGTGGACACACCGCCATAGTGACAGTATTGGGCAGCGCCACTCATCTTGTGAGTGGACACACCGCCATAGTGACAGTATTGGGCAGCGTCACTCATCTTGTGAGTGGATACACCGCCATAGTGACAGTATTGGGCAGCGCCACTCATCTTGTGAGTGGACACACCGCCATAGTGACAGTATTGGGCAGCGCCACTCATCCTGTGAGTGGACACACCGCCATAGCAGCATGTTCAACACTCCCCAATAGGAAGAAAACCCGCTGGGTTGTTCATCCTGTCATTTGCCTCCTGTTTTGGTATCAGTTATAGGAAGGATGATGAACATAGAACATATACCGACGTATAATGCAATAATTTGGACAAACCGGGAAACGATTTTCTACCTATGTTGCAAAGACAAACTAACCTAGCCTTCCTAGGCCTAATGTGAGGCCTAATATATAGTAGGCACGTGTGCTATTCTAGACCTAGAAATATTTATTTTTTAGCTTCATTTTTGGGACTTTATAAAGTGAATAGTACAAAAATCTACTATCTAATGGCTTAGTACGTCAATATTTGTACTATGGTGCACATAGTTACAAAAAGTTACTATCTAAACAGGAAGATAGGTTGAAATTTAGATAATTATTACCTGAATCAAAATCATGATATAAACATGGAGACGCCACCAGCATATGGCAACACCGACCCTAAGCCCGGTTCCCTCTGGCTTTAAGGAACGGAAAAAGCAACTTCAAATCTCCAGTAATGGAACACCAACACAGCAATTTGGCTAGGTTACAAAATCCTCTCTCCCTCCCAATTGAAGAGCAATGCATGTAACCTAATACGCGTATTTAGCGGCGAGGGGATTAAAGAGGTTGAAATGTGAGTTTGATAGGTGAGTGTGTGTCGGGGCGGAGGATTAGGCCACTACGACCGCGCGTTGTGGGGTGTCAACACGGGCCGCCAGCTGCTCCCTGCATCCCGATCCTTTCCTTTTGACTTCAATTATCATCACTATCTCACAAACGGATCCAAATGACGCGAAGGAGATGGATTGAGATTAAATCTACATATCCGCTTATTCAAGAGAGATATTTTTCATCGTTGGATAAGGGTTACGAGAACGAGGGAAGATGTGTCATGAAGCCCAAGTCATGAAAACTGGACTGTGAGAGGCGGGAGCGACCCGGGCTAAGTGACGTCCATGGAATCGGCACTCGAGCGCCAGGAGATTACTGGACTATGAGACTTATTGTATATTGTCCATCAAAGACGCCCGCAGCTCTCCTAGGCGGCCCCGTCATGCTCTACACACGCACAAGCGCGTTTTAAGGACGAAGCTCGTTTGCTAGTGAATCAAATGTGATATATCGTTAGATTGGGTTAGGTTACCTTAGGTTAAGATGGCGTAAGTTAGGCTGGATTAGGCTATGCTAACTTTGGTTGGGATTGGATGAGTTAGGATGCACTTGTAATGCCAACTTAATCCAAGCCATGGGTGGATACAACATTAGTTATCCCTCCTTCAGTTAATCGGGGAAGATAACCAGATATTCACTTGACGCAGTCACTGGAGTCACTTGGGTAGTGGTGGCTAGATTGTGATGATTAGTGTGCCAAGACAAGTGTAAACAAGACTGAGACACTTGACAACACGCCTTGGCAATTCCCCCATTAGTCACCTCAAGCGATATATATATATATATATATATATATATATATATATATATATATATATATATATATATATATATACATATATATATATATATATATATATATATATATATATATATATACATATATATATATATATATATATATATATATATATATATATATATATATATATATCCATGTGTTCTCAGGACACTGTGCTCTCGCTAATGTTCGACTCATCTACGTAAAATTGTCATTCGGTAGGAGCGCGTATGTCGCGGGTGAAGAGGCACATGCGACTGCGAGTGGTGAGAAGCCTCATCCTCTACTGTCCCCCACCTCGAGTGGGTATCATTGTTATGGATCCTAGTAATGCTTGAACACATTGACTAGAAGACACGCGGCCTCCCCAACTTGTCAAGCTAGAAAATGATTGCAAACCCTACAGTCTTGCATGCTAATACTTTGCCATGATTTCGGGGCTCACCCTCCCCGCGGCCCGATCCCCAACCAGGTCTCCTAATGTACCAGTATTGACGGTGAAATAACATGCCAATTTGTATAAAAATCGGAATGTAGGTAGGTAGACACTATGAGGTGGCTTCGACGTTCTTGTCTAAACACACACAGAGATCACACTAACGTGATCGAGGATTCGAATCCTCGACACGGCCCTTGTGATTTGTTCTTGTCTAAACGCCCAAACCATTTCCAGCTTCCAATCCTCCCCTACCCATGCCTCCCACCCCTTCTCCACCCCCCCCCACTCCACAGAGCCCCAGTGCACCCTCTCTCCCAATCCCGACTCCCCGGCTAATCTACCCTACGAGAGGCGCTAAAAACACATAATCAATACACCACAACAACATAGCGGAAACACGGCGAGTCTAGCCAGGAAGACAACTTTGAGCGCGCGAACACGTGGTGAGACACGCCGCTTCACAAGTGGCTCGCTAAACACGTGCGCGTTCCAAATTGGTTATTAATGGATGGGGCGTGTCAGGCATCGTTATGCCGGGTCATTGATGGGTGGTAATTATTCATAACTGAGCTAAACAAGTGAACGAGGCAGATAGGGGTGAGGTAGGTGTCTATGGCCAGGGGTTACTACGCGAATGGGGGGTAGACAAGTGCTTATTTTAAGTGTTTACAATGCTCCCATTTTCTGTGCTAGATTGCCATACTGCGGGCTCGCCATAGCCTGTGCTACTTGGAACTTTTTGTTCCAGATAGCGAATCTTAACAACAACAGGCAGATTGCCTTAGTCGTTTGTTAACTCTACCACTGTATTGTGTGACGAAGCCCTGTTGTATAATGGAGCCTGTTGTATAATGGAGCCTGTTGTATAATGGAGCCTGTTGTATAATGCAGCCTGTTGTATAATGCAGCCTGTTGTATAATGGAGCCTGTTGTATAATGCAGCCTGTTGTATAATGGAGCCTGTTGTATAATGCAGCCTGTTGTATAATGCAGCCTGTTGTATAATGCAGCCTGTTGTATAATGCAGCCTGTTGTATAATGGAGCCTGTTGTATAATGGAGCCTGTTGTATAATGGAGCCTGTTGTATAATGCAGCCTGTTGTATAATGGAGCCTGTTGTATAATGGAGCCTGTTGTATAATGGAGCCTGTTGTATAATGCAGCCTGTTGTATAATGGAGCCTGTTGTATAATGGAGCCTGTTGTATAATGGAGCCTGTTGTATAATGGAGCCTGTTGTATAATGCAGCCTGTTGTATAATGCAGCCTGTTGTATAATGCAGCCTGTTGTATAATGCAGCCTGTTGTATAATGCAGCCTGTTGTATAATGGAGCCTGTTGTATAATGGAGCCTGTTGTATAATGGAGCCTGTTGTATAATGCAGCCTGTTGTATAATGCAGCCTGTTGTATAATGCAGCCTGTTGTATAATGCAGCCTGTTGTATAATGCAGCCTGTTGTATAATGCAGTTTGTAGGTTGTTGATTGCTGAGCGGTTATGTGTCTAGGTGCAAACCTCGACCCGGGACCCGTATAAGTCTCCCTGTCACGGCTCCAGTAGGGTGTCCCGCCCCCCCCCCCCCTCACAGTCTCATCATAATGGGAATTAATAATGCCAGTTGGAGTAAGGCTAAAGCTTGCTTGATCACGCAGGAATGTAGTATAACCGATCAATTTGTTCGATTATAATCTACTGGGGACTGAGGCAATGTATCCAAGCGTTGTACCGGACACTGGTGTCAGTGTATGTGACACCAGTGTCAAGTGTCGGGGATGAGGTGTCGTGAGGTGCCACACACCCACAGGTGTCGCTGGGTGCCACACCGGCAGGTGTCACCAGGTGCCACACACCCACAGGTGTCACCAGTTGCCACACACCCCTACAGGTGTCACCAGGTGCCGCACCCACAGGTGTCGCTGGGTGCCACACACCCAGGTGTCGCTGGGTGCCACACCCCTAGGTGTCGCTGGGTGCCACACACCCAGGTGTCGCTGGGTGCCACACCCCTAGGTGTCGCTGGGTGCCACACACCCAGGTGTCGCTGGGTGCCACACACCCAGGTGTCGTGAAGTGCCAATCCCACAGGTATCACCAAGTGCCACACCCAAGGGTGTCACCAGGTGCCACACCCCCAGGTGTCGCTGGGTGCCACACCGGCAGGTGTCACCAGGTGCCACACACCCAGGTGTCGCTGGGTGCCACACACCCCTTTCAACCAACATAAACACCTATTCACTTGCTGAAGATCAGAAATACCACGGTTGATCCCCTCCATCTGCCACCTTCCCCACGGGGTTTCGACACCCCTTTCTACACCCAGTGTGTTCATCACCCTCCCCACGGGGCCCCGACACCCCTCCCTACACCCATACCACTCCTTTACTCCTAGTAGACTCGTCACCAGTTTCCTCAGAGCCAATCCCTTCCGGTTTGTCCTTCCCGTTGGGGAGTCGAGTTAACCTAAATGAAGATTTGTTTATAGGGATCAAATGGCTTCGTTGTTATGGACACACCGGACTCCGGCCACACCTGTGACACACACACCAGTAATGATGGTGGCCCCGTCTACACCAAACCTACCAACATTAATCATCCCATACTGGCTATTCTCCTCATTCTCTCTGTCTCTGTCTCTGTCTGTCTGTCTGTCTCTCTCTCTCTCTCTCTCTCTCTCTCTCTCTCTCTCTCTCTCTCTCTCTCTCTCTCTCTCTCTCTCTCTCTCTCTCTCTCTCTCTCAGTGTGGTATACGTGATGCACAGGTCGTGCTGAGCGTGTGGCATGAGCAGCATGGTGAGAGAGGTGCACAGGCCCGGGGTGGTGATGGTGTCATGCCCTGTGCAAGAGATACACAGGGCAGCACACCTGTAGCACAAACACCTGCTACCTTTGACCTCTTGTGCATTACACTTCAAGCCTCTTACTGCGGTCTTACCCGCCACACACACACGTGCGTGCGTGTGTGCGTGTGCACAAGGTGCAGACCCACACACACACACACGCACACAACCCTTCACTTGGCAATACCGTGCATATTGTCCCGGACAATATTCGCAGGTCATAAACAACATTAGACAAGTGCGCGCGTATTGACAGCCTGCCTGACAGCCTCCCTGACAGCCTCCCTGACAGCCTGCCTGACAGCCTGCCTGACAGCCTCCCTGACAGCCTGCCTGGGGCGGTGCAGCAGAGACCGGGCCCCGCCATCTGTCGGCTCTCACGGGGTGAATGAGACTCACCGCCATTGTTGTGGTGCTAGGATCCGATTAGGGGTGTTTCTCTTGTTTTGGTCATTGTAGAACGGTTGGGCTCCGTTGCTGCGGGTTTGTCGCGATGGGGGGGTGGAGGGGGGAGAGGGAGGGAGGAGGGAGGGGGGAGAGGGGGGAGGATAGACCTCCATGCAAATTTTGGTGTTTTTTTTGGTCAACTGGAATTCTCGTTTCACACCGGAATTATGTGTGTTTTTTTTGTTTTTTCCTGTTTGACGATTGATAGATTCTGTGGTTCATGTGTTTTTTTAAAGGTTTGGTTATGTGTAGTTATTATATATTATCGTCTACATATACGTTGTGGTTCCTCTCGGTCATACTGCTTTAAATGGGGAATGAAAGTATTATATATTTTCAGGTTGAGGACAATTAGTGGTGTGGCACAATGGGGCGCCTGGTGGCCGAGTGGACAGCACTCAGGATTCGTAATCCTGGGGATCGGAGTTCGATCCCCGGCGATGGTGGAAAACAAATGGGTAGAGTTTCTTTCACCCCGATGCTGCCCCCCTGTTACCTAGCAGTAAATTAGACTTACAGCTGCCTAATTAGTTAGACAGCTCTTACGGGCTGCTTCCTGGGTGGGGGGGGGGGGGAAATGATCGTTGATTGATTGACAGTTGAGAGCTGACGAGCGGCAAGATATCTGCCTGAGCTGTTGAAAGTGTTGAAGAGCATGAAGATGGTAGACAGGTGAGAGGCGGGCCTAAAGAGCAGAGCTCAACCCCCGCAAGCACAACTAGGTGAATACAACTAGGTGAATACACACACACACACACACACACACACACACACACACACACACACACACACACACACACACACACACACACACACACACACACACACACACACACACACACACTGCACGTAAAGTTGAGGAAAGACCACAAGACGATAACTCCGTTGTAATAGCAATCACAGAAACGAAATTGTCAGGCATCATAATAAATGCACGTTTTACCCAAGGACTAGAGTATAAGTGAGGGAAGGGAGAAGGAAGGAAAGGGAAGGGAAGGGAAGGGAAGGGAAGGGAAGGGAAGGGAAGGGAAGGGAAGGGAAGGGAAAGGGAACTATCAGGGGAAAGCGCCAAGCCATTAGACTATATAGCACTAAGAAAGGAATCAGGATAAGGATTTGGGATGGGACGGGGGGAAAAGGAATGGTGCCCAACCACTTGTGTGGACGGTCGGGGATTGAACGCTGCTACTGATAAGAAAACACTGGAGTGTTAAGGAGATAGATATGAAAGTCCGCTTAGGGCTCAGAGACTACATAACAGGTACCATGAAAATGGGAGGACTAAATATATTAGTAATAATGATTCACAGTGTTCCACTAATTTACTGAAGACCGAGACAGAAATGTGACAGAAAGAGCGTGGGAATTATTACTATAACAGAAAGAGCAGCCTCTGTCCCCGCCAAACAAACACCGAAACTACGACGTTGGTACAACGTTCGAACAAGTTTTAACACCTCCTAACCAGTTATAACAACCAATATAGCAAGTTGTAACAACGTTCTAATACGTCATAAACACGTTAAGCCAAGATGTAACAACTTTATTACAAGTTGTAACAAGCGGAAAATAGAGAGTTTCGGTTTGTGTTTCCAGGGTCACATGCAGAAATGGATCTGGACTTGTGATAATGGAAGACTTCAACCATGGAAAGATTGACTGGGAAAACAACCGCGTGGTGGCACAGAGACATGGAGAGCTAAACAGGTTGACGTGGCAAGCTGAAACTTTCTTAGCCATGTCCGGGGACCAACAAGAATAAGAGGTAATGACAAATACCAGGAAACCTGACCTGATATTCCTTCTGAACGAGTCGGCCATCAAGGATAAATCACTTTGGAAACCCGCGTGACTGAATGACTGCTTACAGTGCATTAGTAGGCATCCACCAGTCTCGGGAGACTATGGAGTTGCGCTCTGGTTGTCGGTCTGGAGTGGCCTCACCAGGGCACAAAACCAGGGTAGGTTGATATGTGGGAGAAGCTGTTACCCAAGCAGCAGGTCCCCGCATTGACGTCTGAGTATCTGGTGGAAGTGTAGATAACTTATTCAAGGAAAGGGACCAGAAACCCAAAGGCTGGCATGAAATTACTTCGAAGCTGTCTCCAGAAGTCTTCGTCAAAAGGATTTCATTAACAGCGTGTGCGAGGTTGGCTAACATGAGAACTAGACTAACTTGGAGAAAGTTCAAAGGTATGCTGTCAGACTGGCTCCAGAACTACGAGGTATGAATTACGAGGAAAGGCTACAGGAATTGAGTCGCTAGAAGATAGAAGAGTTAAGGGGAGGGAGTCATGATTACGGCATACATAATTCTTAGGGGGGGGGGGGGAGTTGATAAGGTAAATATAAACACTATTGCACGGGTGGTATGCGAACAAGAGGACACAGGTAGAAACTGAGTACCCAAGTGAGCTACAGAGTCAGAAAGATATTTTTCCGGTGTCAGAGTAGTTAACAAATCGAGTATATTACACTAGGAAGAGATGTAGGGAAGGCACACTCCATACACAGCTTCAGGTTAGATATGATAGAGCCCAATTGGTTCAGGGAGCTGTATACCAGTTGACTGACAGTCGAAAGGCGGGGCCAGGAGCTGAAAGCTTATCCCTCTTAACTATAATTAAGTGGGTGAGTATTCACACACATACGTCTTATCTATAAAATAGAATGTCTGTCCAAGGTTGAAGGCCAGATGCTTGCAGCTAGCCTCACCCAATTTTGCACGGTGATTCCTGCCGGGTCCGTGCCCAACTTAAGTGGGGTGGGGGTTATCAACATTGAAAAGTGTCAATTGACCTTAAATGTATATAATTAATATGACATAATGAAATACAACTTGCAACTATAGCATTGCCGCAACACCACACTGAAGCAACACAGCCCACAACACAGATACAATACTACTGGCTCATCACGGCCCTTGTAGAGTTGTTCATTTGATGCATCAAACTATTGTGATTTCTGAATGTAATTTCTTCATTTAACATTACTGGCATTAATGTAACTGGGAGCTGGTGACACCTTGGAGACGCTAAGACACACACTGAGGAGCCTACACCTGCCGGGTACACACCTGCCGGGTACACACCTGCCCTACTGATCAATATCTTCCACCGTGGAAAATATAAACACACGAAGGGTGTTTATGTTGACGTAAGTTCGAATCCTCGTCACGGCCCTTGTGGGTTTGTACACGAAGGGTGTCTTAGTCTGCATGGCTTCTCACTACCAATAAATTTGTTTGCTTTAGAATTAGAAGAGTGCCACACACACCTGTGTGTGTGTGTGTGTGTGTGTGTGTGTGTGTGTGTGTGTGTGTGTGTGTGTGTGTGTGTGTGTGTGTGTGTGTGTGTGTGTGCGTGTGTGCGTGTGTGGTGTGTGTGTGTGTGTGTGTGTGTGTGTGTGCGTGTGTGTGTGTACTCACCTAGTTGTACTCACCTAGTTGTGCTTGCGGGGGTTGAGCTCTGGCTCTTTGGTCCCGCCTCTCAACCGTCAATCAACAGGTGTATAGGTTCCTGAGCCTATTGGGCTCTATCATATCTACACTTGAAACTGTGTATGGAGTCAGCCTCCACCACATCACTTCCTAATGCATTCCATTTGTCAACCACTCTGACACTGTGTGTGTGTGTGTGTGTGTGTGTGTGTGTGTGTGTGTGTGTGTGTGTGTGTGTGTGTGTGTGTGTGTGTGTGTGTGTGTGTGTGTGTGTGTGTGTGTGTGGCATGGGTGATGCTGGTGACCGCCAGAGGTGTGTGATGGGAGATGCTGCGAGTCAGGAGATGAAAGGATCAGCTCTCCAGCTCTCAGCATCGCTAACTATTTCATTTGTTGTACTTAAGCTTCTAGCTTACCTTAGCTTCAGCCGTGTTGAGAACGTTAATGGCTTCTATCTTAACTTGACCACTGACTAATGAACTTTGAACTTAACAGCGGCTTTTATAAGCGGATGAACTTGTGTATAAAAAATATATGATAACTTGAATATCAGTACAGCATTTTGGGTTATAGTTTTCAGACAAATCTGGTATATGTTCACAATTGGCCTGAATGATACAGCGAGTCCTGTATAATACAGTGTTCCTGTATTATACAACAGGCCTGTATTATCACAATTATCTAAATATAATGACGAATATTTTTAATCGACAGAAGATAGGCATTGATAAGATTATGAATAATAATAAGTATTAGTATTTATAACTATTCTTATTGGTGGTACAATATACACACTGGTGGGTGTTGTGTGTGGGTGTAGCCCCCAGTAAGAGTGTGTGTGGGTGTAGCCCCCAGTAAGAGGGTGTCTGGGTGTAGCCACCAGTAAGAGTGTGTCTGGGTGTAGCCCCCAGTAAGAGTGTGTCTGGGTGTAGCCACCAGTAAGAGTGTGTCTGGGTGTAGCCCCCAGTAAGAGTGTGTCTGGGTGTAGCCACCAGTAAGAGTGTGTGTGGGTGTAGCCCCCAGTAAGAGTGTGTCTGGGTGTAGCCACCAGTAAGAGTGTGTCTGGGTGTAGCCCCCAGTAAGAGTGTGTCTGGGTGTAGCCACCAGTAAGAGTGTGTCTGGGTGTAGCCCCCAGTAAGAGTGTGTCTGGGTGTAGCCACCAGTAAGAGTGTGTGTGGGTGTAGCCACCAGTAAGAGTGTCTGGGTGTAGCCCCCAGTAAGAGTGTCTGGGTGTAGCCCCCAGTAAGAGTGTCTGGGTGTAGCCCCCAGTAAGAGTGTCTGGGTGTAGCCCCCAGTAAGAGTGTCTGGGTGTAGCCCCCAGTAAGAGTGTCTGGGTGTAGCCCCCAGTAAGAGTGTCTGGGTGTAGCCCCCAGTAAGAGTGTCTGGGTGTAGCCCCCAGTAAGAGTGTGTCTGGGTGTAGCCCCCAGTAAGAGTGTGTCTGGGTGTAGCCACCAGTAAGAGTGTCTGGGTGTAGACTGTTAAAGCTTCAGATTCAGAGATAGTTAAGTGTAACCAGGAGGCTTCGATATTCAACAAATACTGGAAATGGAGGCAGGTGTGTAACTAGCCAGACTGAGGCAGGTGTGTAACTAGCCAGACTGAGGCAGGTGTGTAACTAGCCAGACTGAGACAGGTGTGTAACTAGCCAGACTGAGGCAGCTGTGTAACTAGCCAGACTGAGACAGGTGTGTAACTAGCCAGACTGAGGCAGCTGTGTAACTAGCCAGACTGAGACAGGTGTGTAACTAGCCAGACGGAGGCAGGCTGTGTAACTAGCCAGACTGAGACAGGTGTGTAACTAGCCAGACGGAGGCAGGTGTGTAACTAGCCAGACTGAGGCAGGTGTGTAACTAGCCAGACTGAGGCAGGTGTGTAACTAGCCAGACTGAGGCAGGTGTGTAACTAGCCAGACTGAGGCAGGCGTGTAACTAGCCAGACTGAGGCAGGTGTGTAACTAGCCAGACTGAGGCAGGTGTGTAACTAGCCAGACTGAGGCAGGTGTGTAACTAGCCAGACGGAGGCAGGTGTGTAAATAGCCAGACTGAGACAGGTGTGTTTAGCAACTTGAAGAAGAGCTTAAAGATGCTCAAGCCAGATGTATGAAGATGTGATTGTGTATCCTAGGAGGGAATCCAGGTGTGTGGGTTACACCTGCATGTGTGTGTATCCAGAGAAGTATAGCCCGCAGGGTGTAGAATATGTAAAAGAATAAGCTAAGAGGTTGTGGTGTTCCCGCGAGGATCTAGGAAGGTGTAGAGGGGGAGGTGGGATAGAGAAGGTGTAGAGGGGGAGGTGTAGAGGGAGGGTGTAGATAAGAGGGTGTAGCCGGGGCGGGATTTAAGGCGGGTTATCCAGAGCACTCGGCCTGCCTTCACACACCGTTGGTTCACTGACGTAGTAGCAGTGACGGGCCCTCCACGGCCCCGTACCTTCCTGTACCTCGCTGTACCTTGGCCCTCCACGGCCCCGTACCTTACTGTACCTCGCTGTACCCTGGCCCTCCACGGCCCCGTACCTTGCTGTACCTCGCTGTACCTTGGCCCTCCACGGCCCCGTACCTTGCTGTACCTCGCTGTACCTTGGCCCTCCACGGCCCCGTACCTTGCTGTACCTTGCTGTACCCTGGCCCTCCACGGCCCCGTACCTTGCTGTACCTCGCTGTACCTTGGCCCTCCACGGCCCAGTACCTTGCTGTACCTCGCTGTACCCTGGCCCTCCACGGCCCCGTACCTTGCTGTACCTTGGCCCTCCACGGCCCCGTACCTTGCTGTACCTTGCTGTACCCTGGCCCTCCACGGCCCCGTACCTTGCTGTATCCTGGCCTCCACGGCCCCGTACCTTGCTGTACCCTGGCCTCCACGGCCCCGTACCTTGCTGTACCCTGACCCTCCGCGGCCCCGTACCTTGCTGTACCTCGCTGTACCCTGACCCTCCGCGGCCCCGTACCTTCCTGTACCTCGCTGTACCTCGCTGTACCCTGGCCCTCCGCGGCCCCGTACCTTGCTGTACCTCGCTGTACCCTGGCCCTCCACGGCCCCGTAGCTTGTTGTACCTTGCTGTACCCTGGCCCTCCACGGCCCCGTACCATGCTGTACCTCGCTGTACCCTGGCCCTCCACGGCCCCGTACCCTCCTGTTCCTTGCTGTACCTCGCTGTACCCTGGCCCTCCGCGGCCCCGTACCTTGTTGTACCTTGCTGTACCCTGGCCCTCCACGGCCCCGTACCTTGCTGTATTCCTGGCCTCCACGGCCCCGTACCTTGCTGTATCCTGGCCTCCACGGCCCCGTACCTTGCTGTACCTTGCTGTACCCTGGCCCTCCGCGGCCCCGTACCTTGCTGTACCTCGCTGTACCCTGGCCCTCCGCGGCCCCGTACCTTCCTGTACCTTGCTGTACCTCGCTGTACCCTGGCCCTCCACGGCCCCGTACCTTGCTGTGCCTTGCTGTACCTCGCTGTACCCTGGCCCTCCGAGGCCCTGTACCTTGCTGTACCTTGCTGTACCTCGCTCTACCCTGGCCTTCCACGGCCCCGTACCTTGCTGTACCTTGCTGTACCCTGGCCCTCCACGGCCCCGTACCTTCCTGTACCTTGCTGTACCTCGCTGTACCCTGGCCTCCGCTGCCCCGTACCCCTCTTGTACCTCGCTGTACCCTGGCCTCCACGCTCCCCCCAATAGCTGGGTGTGTAGCAAGAACAGCTGGGGTGTGTAGCAAGAACAGCTGGGGTGTAGCAAGAACAGCTGGGGTGTGTAGCAAGAACAGCTGGGGTGTGTAGCAAGAACAGCTGGGGTGTGTAGCAAGAACAGCTGGGGTGTGTGTAGCAAGAACAGCTGGGGTGTGTAGCAAGAACAGCTGGGGTGTGTGTAGCAAGAACAGCTGGGGTGTGTAGCAAGAACAGCTGGGGGTGTGTAGCAAGAACAGCTGGGGTGTGTAGCAAGAACAGCTGGGGTGTGGGTAGCAAGAACTGCTTGGGGTGTGTAGCAAGAACAGCTGGGGTGTGTGTAGCAAGAACAGCTGGGGTGTGTAGCAAGAACAGCTGGGGGTGTGTAGCAAGAACAGCTGGGGTGTGTAGCAAGAACAGAAGGGGTGTGTAGCAAGAACAGCTGGGGTGTGTAGCAAGAACAGCTGGGGTGTGTAGCAAGAACAGCTGGGGTGTGTAGCAAGAACAGAAGGGGTGTGTAGCAAGAACAGCTGGGGGTGTGTTGCAAGAACAGCTGGGGTGTGTAGCAAGAACAGCTGGGGTGTGTGTAGCAAGAACAGCTAGGGTGTGTAGCAAGAACAGCTGGGTGGGTGTAGCAAGAACAGCTGGGGTGTGTAGCAAGAACAGCTGGGTGGGTGTAGCAAGAACACCTGGGGTGTGTGTAGCAAGAACAGCTGGGGGGTGTAGCAAGAACAGCTGGGTGGGTGTAGCAAGAACAGCTGGGGGGTGTAGCAAGAACAGCTGGGGTGTGTAGCAAGAACAGCTGGGTGGGTGTAGCAAGAACAGCTGGAGGGGGGGTGTAGCTAGAACAGCTGGGTGGGTGTAGCAAGAACAGCTGGGGGTGTAGCAAGAACAGCTGGGGGGTGTAGCAAGAACAGATGGGGGGTGTAGCAAGAACAGCTGGGGGTGTGTAGCAAGAACAGCTGGGTGGGTGTAGCAAGAACAGCTGGGGGGTGTAGCAAGAACAGCTGGGGGTGTAGCAAGAACAGCTGGGGTGTGTGTAGCAAGAACAGCTGGGGGTGTGTAGCAAGAACAGCTGGGTGGGTGTAGCAAGAACAGCTGGGGGGTGTAGCAAGAACAGCTGGGGGTGTAGCAAGAACAGCTGGGGTGTGTGTAGCAAGAACAGCTGGGGGTGTGTAGCAAGAACAGCTGGGTGGGTGTAGCAAGAACAGCTGGAGGGGGGGTGTAGCTAGAACAGCTGGGGTGTGTAGCAAGAACAGCTGGGGGTGTAGCAAGAACAGCTGGAGGGTGTAGCAAGAACAGCTGGGTGGGTGTTATGTTGTGGTGGCGACAGATGGCGTGCCAGACCAAACAGCCAGGTACACAAGTCTCATTTACTGCTAATTGTGTTTGTATTTTGTTCACATTTGGGAGAGTTGCCGTCAGCACGTGACCACAGCTGTGTGTGTGTGTGTGTGTGTGTGTGTGTGTGTGTGTGTGTGTGTGTGTGTGTGTGTGTGTGTGTGTGTGTGTGTGTGTGTGTGTGTGTATGTGTGTGTGTGTGTTGTGTGTGTGTGTGTGTGTGTATGTGTGTGTGTGTGTGTGTGTGTGTGTGTGTGTGTGTGTGTGTGTGTGTGTGTGTGTGTGTGTGTGTATTCACCTAGTTGTGTTTGCGGGGGTTGAGCTTTGCTCTTTCGGCCCGCCTCTCAACTGTCAATCAACTGTTTACTAACTACTTTTTTTCCACACCACACACCCCCAGGAAGCAGCCCGTGACAGCTAACTAACTCCCAGGTACCTATTTAATGCTAGGTAACAGGGGCATTCAGGGTGAAAGAAACTTTGTCCATTTGTTTCTGCCTTGTGCGGGAATCGAACCCGCGCCACAGAATTACGAGTTTTGCGCGCTATCCACCAGGCTACGAGGCCCCCTGTGTGTGTGTGTGTGTGTGTGTGTGTGTGTGTGTGTGTGTGTGTGTGTGTGTGTGTGTGTGTGTGTGTGTGTGTGTGTGTGTGTGTGAGGGGGGGAGAAGAGGGGGAGTAGATTAAGTTTTCAATTTAGTTAAATTTCTTTCCAATCAAACCAAGTTATCGTCAATTACGTTAAAGGGACCAATTACCTGTTTTTGTCACTATGAACATTCTTATCGCGACCACCCTCACTCCTCACTCAGGTGGATGAGGATAGGGTGTGGTGGATGAGGTGAGGAACTAGTGGATGAGTCGCTTGTTCTCCCCTAGCATTAAGTCAAGTGGGTTGATGGATGAGTAGCGGGTGACAGGTGTCAATCATAGCCTGCTGGCTGCACCTTTAACTTGGGAGAGGGGGTGGTGGGGGGGGTGGATTTAGAGGGGGTAGGGGTAGGTAGGGGGCAGGTAGGGGGCAAGGGGGGCAAGGGGCAAGGGCAGGGGGGCTCTGGGGCAGCACCTTTAACTTGGGAGAGGGGGTGGTGGGGGGGGTGGATTTAGAGGGGGTAGGGGTAGGTAGGGGGCAAGGGGGGCAAGGGGCAAGGGGGGCAGGGGGGGCTCTGGGGCATGGCATGACCTGTATAAAGTTACACACCTCCTCCCACCTTTATTAAAGGCACGCGCCCCCCCCCCCTCCCCCCTCCCACGTGGCTCTGTCAGCTGTCGTAACCCGACGCCATTCATCTCCAACCACCACCACTACCACCCCAGCCTCCCCCCCCACCACCACCACACCCCACCCCATACCACCACAACCACCCCCTACCTCCACCACGACCACCCCCAGCCTCCCCAACACTCCCACCACCCACCTTTACCACCATTATAACAACTCCCTCACCACCACCACCACCACCCCCTACCACCACCTACCACCACACCCACCCACTACCACCACCACTACCACCACCAACAACAACACACCATCCACCACCTACCACCACACCCACCCACTACCACCACCACTACCACCACCACCAACAACACACCATCCACCAACAAGCCAAAGACCAAAGAAACCAACATAACCATATCATCCCAAAATCTAAGATCATCAGAGAACCCACAACACACACACACGCACGCGCGTGCGGCCACCACAGAGGTAACCCAACCCCGCCTCATCAACACATGGTTCCCTCTTCACCAATTGGCGCCGAAATAACCATTAAGAAACAATCCTCCAGCCCATTGACAGTACATGATGGATTTCCGTCCGAGCGGCGAAGAGCAAAAAGCCTGGATACAGTTTCCATTTTGCGCGGGAAACCCCTTGTGTAACAGCTGGTGTGTTGAGGTGCCGCGAACCGCCACCAACCTGTTTACGGGGGGTTTAATTGGGGTCTTTCGGGGGTGATTAGGGTGGGTTGTTAGCAGGGGTACGATGATGGGTGGAAATGGGAGGGGGTGTTTGTTTTAGAGGGTGGTTGGAGGTGATGTAAATAGGGGGTTGAGGGGGGGTTTAATGATGTGTAATTATCTAAAGTGGGCAACAGTAGCGGTGAGCCCCCCTACGGCGCGCGGTGATTGGTCAGTGCTGAGGGGAGCGCTGCCGACACACGCGCACTCGCGCGCGTTCACACACACACACACACCCACACCCACACACACACACACACACACACACACACACACACACACACACACACACACACACACACACACACACACACACACACACACACACACACACACACACACACATGACATGATCACCACATTCAAGATTCTGAAGGGGATTGATAGGGTAGATAAAGACAGTCTATTTAACACAAGGGGAACATGCACAAGGGGACACAGGTGGAAACTGAGTGCCCAAATGAGCCACAGAGATATTAGAAAGAACTTTTTTAGTGTCAGAGTGGTTGACAAATGGAATGCATTAGGGGGTGATGTGGTGGAGGCTCACTCCATACACAGTTTCAAGTGTAGATATGACAGAGCCCGATAGGCTCAGGAATCTGTACACCTGTTGATTGACGGTTGAGAGGCGGGACCAAAGAGCCAGAGCTCAACCCCCGCAAACACAACTAGGTGAGTACACACACACACACACACACACACACACACACACACACACACACACACACACACACACACACACACACACACACACACACACACACACTAGGCCCCAAGAGCATAGTTAGTATTGGAGAATTACGCAGTTACGCATTTGTAACATGTGCTGGCGTCATCTGTTGTGACATAGACATCATATTGGGTCTATAGAAGCCCCCCCCTACCCTTTGGAATCATATTGACTCCAGAGAAGTACCTTTGGAATTCCCCTAACCCCCCTCCCCATAATGGCAACATTTGCATCCCCAAATCATTCCCGCACATTTGGAGAAGAGGAGAGTACTAATTTGGAGAAGAGGAGAGTACTAATTTGGAGAAGAGGAGAGTACTAATTTGTAGGAGAGAAGAGTACTAATTTGGAGAAGAGAAGAGTACTAATTTGGAGAAGAGTATGTAATTTGTACTCCTGGGATATTACAGTCCAACCAGAGCTGGGGACACATTCTCCAGTTATGTACTCCAAGTACACATTTGTATTCAGGCAAGTACTCCCCAGTCCCAGCACGGGAATGGGGGGAAGTACTCGGCTGCGTAATTAGGCACCAGGGGGGGCCAGATTCACGAAGCAGTTACGCAAGTACTTACGAACCTGTACATCTTTTTCTCAATCTTTGGCGGCTTTGTTTACAATTATTAAACAGTTAATGAGCTCCGAAGCACCAGGAGGCTGTTTATAACAAGAACAACAGTTGATTGGCAAGTTTTCATGCTTGTAAACTGTTTAATAAAAAAAAAAGCTATCAAAGATTGAGGAAAGATGTACACGTTGGTAAGTACTTGCGTAACACCTTCGTGGAAGCAAGCAGAAGGGTACTCACGCTGGGAATGTTGTCGTTGGTACAGACGCACTCAGACAGCAGACGGTCGCGGATCTCCCAGGCGAAGATGGACGGACATTCGCGCTTGTAGTCCGCGATTTTGTTAACGACGTGAGGTGTAGCGACGCGAGGTTTGGAGCCGCCGATGGCGCGAGGTTTGATAGACCCGGTCTCGTAGTACCTGTCGGAGAGAGACACGAAGGGGCGTCAGTCAGATGCCCCGGGTGTTGGTGTATCCGCTAGCGATAAATGGCTCTGATATAACTCTTTGCTGATGAGTATCATGCATTAACACTTAGCTTACACATCAAACAAATTTGAGGAAGTTCAGAGTTTTGAGTTGAGCTTAACAAAGATCAAGAACAAATCCACAAGGGCCGTGACGAGGATTCGAACCTGCGTCCGGGAGCATCCCAGACACTGCCTTAATCGACTGAGCTACGACAAATCCCTTGTGGATTTGTTCATTTGATGCATCACGTTAGTGTGTGATCTCTGTGTGTACAGATGAAGAAGTATCTGAGTGCCGAGTATGTGTTTGAGTATCTAAGATTAGATAGCACCTTCGCAGGTGACTTATCAGAAGCCGCCCCAGGACCCCTAGCGGGCGTACCTGGCCAGGATCTTGGAGACGCAGCCATTGGACACCTGAAGTATGCGGGAGATGTCGCAAGGTCTGGCACCAGAGTGGGCCAGTTCCACAATCTTCTGCCGCGTGGAGTCAGGCAGGGGGCGGCCGTTCACGTACACGCCCCCCAGTTGGTTGACTCCGCTATGGCCTGCAAGGGATACCAGAGAGCTCGGGGTTAGGGAGACAGCGGCCCGCGTACACTCACCTAGCGAGGATCTTGGATACACAGCCATTTGAGACTTGGAGTATGCGGGAGATGTCGCAGGAACGTACGCCTGAGTGAGCCATTTCCACGATCTTGTGTCGGATGTGGTCGGGCAGTGGTCGGCCGTTGACGTATACGCCGCCCATCTGGTTGACGCCCGTACCTCCTGCAAGGATATTAAGTCAGATACGCCCACGCGCCCACCGATCTCACACGCCCTCCCCCTACAGCATGACACATTATTATGAGGGACAACATTGTAATAGGGGGAACAGACCTACGACCGATGCTGAAAGTCGCTGCTGTTATTGGTGGAGCAGACACGCACATATCAGCTAATGATACTGGTAATGCCTCCAAAGTTCCACCGCTTACGGGCTATTCATGCCCGTGCCACCTTTGGGGTGGCTGAATCAATCATCAATCAGATACGCAAAGCCACGAGTCATGTTAGTTCAAGTACGTTTATTGAGACAGTTCATCTCAAAGGGATAGAGTAACTTAGGCTATTTCTACCCTCCCAAAGGGTCATGTTAGTAATACAGGACGGGGTTAGGGGGGATGGATAGGGATAGGGGGGGTTCACAGGACCGCTGCTCCAGCTAAACTACTATTTAGCTGTTTTGAAAATGCCTTTGAAAGTTCCTCCGCCTGTGTGTCGTGTTAAATGTGGAGATTATATCGTGTTGAATCAACTCTACCTAATCTAACCTAATCTTACTAAGCTCAACATTACCCAACTGAACGTAACCTAATCTATTACAACCTCATCTAACTCAATCTAACCTATCCTAACCTTATCTAACTCAATCTAATCTATCCTAACCTTATCTAACTCGATCTAACCTATCCTAACCTTATCTGACTCAATCTAACCTATCCTAACCTTATCTAACTCAATCTAACCTATCATAACCTTATCTAACTCAATCTAACCTATCCTAACCTTATCTAACTCAATCTAACCTATCATAACCTTATCTAACTCAATCTAACCTATCCTAACCTTATCTAACTCAGTCTAACCTATCCTAACCCAACTCTACTCAACCTATCCTAACCCAGGATAACTTAGGAAAACCAGAAGCATCCTAACTTTCCAATATACCCGTTAAACAAATCCACAAGGGCCGTGACGAGGATTCGAACCTACGTCAGAGAGCATCCCAGACGCCGCCTTAATCGACTGAGCTACGACATGGTAAAAGAATTGCAACCGGGAAATCAACGTGACCTACCACGGGTCCTGTAGTCGCTCCGAGACGCAAACCAGGTTTTTACACAATTCCCCCCATACACCCGAGCTCTGTCAATAGGCTGTTCTACCTGCTGTTTAGACAGTATCTATTTAGATAGTATCTATTTAGATAGTATCTATTTAGACAGTATCTATTTAGATAGTATCTATTTAGTAACGATGAGAGCAGTTGTGCAATATATTAATTAGAGAGTAGAAATTGGTACAGTTAAATTTAGACAAACCGGAAAAGTTTTTTTGCATTTATGTTACTATTAAAACCCTAACCTAACCATCCTGGGACCTAAGACATGCTATCTGAGGCCTAAAATAGTACATATATGTACTATTCTAGGCCTAGGAATATATAAGTTTGGTTTTTAGGTCTTTATTTTTTTCCCGAACTCTTGTCAAGCGAATAGTACTAAATTCTACTATCTAATTGCCCAATACGTCTATATATATGTACGACTGGTGTACATAGATAGAGAACTATCTATTACCTAGAACCCTGTTACCTAGCAGTAAAATAGGTACCTGGGTGTTAGTCAGCTGTCACGGGCTGCTTCCTGGGGGTGGAGGCCTGGTCGAGGACCGGGCCGCGGGGACACTAAAAAGCCCCGAAATCATCTCAAGATAACCTCTCAAGATATCTAAAGGCTATCATGATATGACAGAACATGTGTGTTCGTCTATCATGATAGACAGGACTATCTCACAGGACTTTACTGTCTAAACATGAGAATGGGTTGATGTGTGAGGCACTTGTGTGTTTGTGTAACTGTGTACCTGTGTAACTGTGTACCTGTGTAACTGTGTACCTGTGTAACTGTGTGTTTGTGTAACTGTGTACCTGTGTAACTGTGTGTTTGTGTAACTGTGTACCTGTGTAACTGTGTACCTGTGTAACTGTGTGTTTGTGTAACTGTGTACCTGTGTAACTGTGTGTTTGTGTAACTGTGTACCTGTGTAACTGTGTGTTTGTGTAACTGTGTACCTGTGTAACTGTGTACCTGTGTAACTGTGTGTTTGTGTAACTGTGTACCTGTGTAACTGTGTACCTGTGTAACTGTGTAACTGTGTACCTGTGTAACTGTGTGTTTGTGTAACTGTGTACCTGTGTACCTGTGTAACTGTGTACCTGTGTAACTGTGTACCTGTGTAACTGTGTGTTTGTGTAACTGTGTACCTGTGTAACTGTGTGTTTGTGTAACTGTGTACCTGTGTAACTGTGTGTTTGTGTAACTGTGTACCTGTGTAACTGTGTGTTTGTGTACCTGTGTAACTGTGTACCTGTGTGTGTAGCTGTGTACCTGTCTCTGTGTAGCTGTGTACCTGTGTGTTTGTGTACCTGTGTACCTGTGTAACTGTGTGTTTGTGTAACTGTGTACCTGTGTAACTGTGTGTTTGTGTAACTGTGTACCTGTGTAACTGTGTGTTTGTGTACCTGTGTAACTGTGTACCTGTGTGTGTAGCTGTGTACCTGTCTCTGTGTAGCTGTGTACCTGTGTGTTTGTGTACCTGTGTACCCGTGTGTTTGTGTAGCTGTGTACGTATGTACCTGTGTACCTGTGTGTTTGTGTACCTGTGTACCCGTGTGTTTGTGTAACTGTGTACCTGTGTGTTTGTGTACCTGTGTACCTGTGTACTTGTGTACCTGTGTACCTGTGTGCCTGTGTACCTGTGTGCCTGTGTACCTGTGTGCCTGTGTACTTGTGTACCTGTGTACCTGTGTGCCTGTGTACCTGTATGTTTGTGTACCTGTGTACCTGTGTACTTGTGTACCTGTGTGCCTGTGTACCTGTGTGTTTGTGTACCTGTGTACCCGTGTGTTTGTGTAACTGTACCTGTGTGTTTGTGTACCTGTGTACCTGTGTGCCTGTGTACCTGTATGTTTGTGTACCTGTGTACTTGTGTACGCCTCGAGGGTGCACCTCTGCCTGACAACACTGCACACACACCGCCATATTGGCAACGCTGTTCTCTGGAACAAGACGTGTTCACAACAACAACAAGAACAACAACAACAACAACAACACTGAAGGTCTTCAATAATGACCTCGTCGGCAGCCATTTTTAATGATCAGGGGGAAAGCGCCAAGCCATAACGGCTATGTAGCCCTGGGAAGGGGTCAGGATAAGGATTTGGGATGGGACGGAGGGAAAGTAATGGTGCCCAATCGCTTGGTCGTCGGCAGGAAGATTCCTGGCTCCTCGTGGCCTTAGCAGCGGCGGGATGAGGGCCAATTTAGGCGATCATAGTGGGGTATTGTCCACGACGTACAAAATACTCTTCGCGCGAACCCTAGCAACCCACCTAACCCCTCCCCTTACCTACCTACCGATGCACAGACAAAAAAAATAGGTGATTGGAAACAGATCCTTTTCATATTTGTAATTTGTATGTTTGCGTACAAATTACAAATATGAAATCCTTTAAATATTGCGCAAGTCCGCTTTTAATCATCATTTTCATAAATAATGTATAAAATCTTATAATACAAATATAAAATTATATAGAGCTAAATAAGAAACAAATTCACAATTGGAAAGACCAAAATCAAGTTTCCAATAAACGTTTCCAATACTCTTCAAACAGAAGGAAGCGGATCCAATCGTCCATTTCCGGGGCTGCCTTTATAACCCACCACCACAGTTTTCTTGATCTATAACCCCTCTCTCCTCCCTTCCCACACTGTCAACCTTCCTCAATTTCCATATCCTGAACATTTCCTCTCCTCCCGCACTCAGCTCCTGACGCCAGTGGCGTGACAAAGTCCTCCTCTCCTGCTGACGGCGCGGGAACGCGTTCAACTGGAAGAGTATACATTTAAACGCATTTTGGTTCAATGAGCGTTTGACAAAGGCGACTCTGGGGGCCACTGGCCGCCCGCGGACGTCGGCCGGTTTGCCCGACGTCATGTCGACGTAGTTTATGTCTGTACTCACCTAGTACTCACCTAGTTGTGCTTGCGGGGGTTGAGCTCTGGCTCTTTGGGCTCGTTGAGCTCCCGCCTCTCAACTGTTGGTACAACGTTTGTGGTGTGTAAATGTCGGGTAGTTTGTCGCTTGAGGTGTATTGGGGGGTTTTGGAGGTGTCGGGCGCGGGCTGGTGTAGGTGTGTAAACATACAAGTCAAGGGTCGGAGCCCAGCAGCTGGAGCTCCAGGGGCCCAGATTCACGAAAGCAGTTACGCAAGCACTTACGAACGTGTACATCTTTCCTCAATCTTTGACGGCTTTGGTTACATTTATTAAACAGTTTACAAGCATGAAAACTTGCCAATCAACTGTCGTTATTGTTATAAACAGCCTCCTGGTGCTTCGGAGCTCATTAACTGTTTAATAATTGTAAACAAAGCCGCCAAAGATTGAGAAAAGATGTACAGGTTCGTAAGTCTTTGCGTAAGTGCTTTCGTGAATCTAGCCCCAGGCTTGTCAACACGACCATATCCGCGCACACTCCACGCATGCGCGCACCACCATTACAACAGGTGATTAGGAACACCCGCTAATGGCCCCGCGCTCAGGATTTGTCAGAAATTGTCAATAACATTTTCTTAATTCTGCTTCTCAAGGAACTCACTTCCCTCCCCCCTCCCCCCCCTGTCTCTCAAACCCCCCCCCCCTCTCTCTCTCTCTCTCTCTCTCTCTCTCTCTCTCTCTCTCTCTCTCTCTCTCTCTCTCTCTCTCTCTCTCTCTCTCTCTCTCTCTCTCTCTCTCTCTCTCTCTCTCTCTCTCCTCTCACCCCTACTCTGCTTCTCACTACTTCTCCCTCCTTCCTCCATTTTCTCTCTCTCTCTTTCTCTCTCTCTCTCTCTCTCTCTCTCTCTCTCTCTCTCTCTCTCTCTCTCTCTCTCTCGCTCTCGCTCTCGCTCTCGCTCCCCCCCCCCTCTCTCTCTCTCTCTCTCTCTCTCTCTCTCTCTCTCTCTCTCTCTCTCTCTCTCTCTCTCTCTCTCTCATCAGTTCGTCTCTTCCAGCAGCCATCTTGGCTCATTGGTCCACTGGTAGTTAGTGGACCGACGGATTGCACCTTGAAGCTCGTTTTTCAATCAGCGAGAAGGACAAACTACGGCTGATGATTGGTGGAGATATACGACTTGAGATCTGTGGTGGCCCTGGTGTGTGTGTTCATCTTGATGAGTATGGCACCTGTGGTGGCGCTGTGTGCTGGTGTTCATTTTGATGAGTATGGCACCTGTGGTGGCGCTGTGTGCTGGTGTTCATTTTGATGAGTATGGCACCTGTGGTGGCGCTGTGTGTGTGTGTTCATCTTGATGAGTATGGCACC
>NC_091237.1:17722033-17724533 GCF_040958095.1 Procambarus clarkii | reverse complement strand
AGTGCCTCCTCCTTCACGCCGGGCTGCCTAGGGGCACTCAGCCGTCACAAATCTCCCGACTTGGCACTCATTAACATTTCAAGGCAGGCTGGGTATAAATTTAATTTTCCCTTAATTACAGCCAAGCACGAAGCGATTTGGCAACACAATAGAGGAGGGGGGGGGGGGTAAGGAGGATGGGGGGGGGGAAGGAGGGAGGATGGGGGGGGGGAAGGAGGGAGGGGGAGGTCTACTAACGTGATCACTTGAGCACGGCGCTCGACCCCAAACCACGGATTTGGCAGCGGAATTGAATTTGGCAGTCTCGTGAAGCCTGGCCCACAGACATGGTTTACAAATATTCTTCTGTGATGAATAGCGGGTGTTTAGCGGGTGTTTGACACCCTGGTGCCTGATACACACCGGCCACGCTACAGTCTGGGTGTAGCAGGGTGTATCTGGCTCTTTAATGTCTGAAAGAGGAATTGCTGTCGTATCTTTCACTATAGGGCGCCTAACAGCTGGGTGGACAGCGCTTCGGGTTCGTAGTCCCGAGGTTCCGGGTTCGATCCCCGGTGGAGGCGGAAAGAAATGGGGCATAATGTTTCTTTCACCCCCTGATGCTCCTGTTACCTAGCAGTAAATAGGTACCTGGGAGTTAGACAGCTGCTACGGGCTGCTTCGTGAAAGGGTGTAACAAAAAGGAGGCCTGGTCGAGGACCGGGCCGCGGGGACATTAAGCCGCGAAAACACCTCAAGGTAAGGTAAGGTACCTACACTTATAAATGCCTCGATTCATGAACATGTCATAAGTTACAACCCCATTCCTGTGCCAGATAAGTCCACTACGGGATCACCATAACCCGTGCTACTTGGAACGTTTTCTTCCCAGCAGCTGAATCTTAAACAACAACAACAAACGACATGAAAATGTCACATTGTTGACGAAACGTCGAAATAAAAATGGAAAGATGAAGTGATCAATGTTTCTACACCGTCCTAGAGGGTAGAAAAATTTGCCTTGAATGGAAATTTTTCAAAAGAAAATTATTAATAGTGAGACAATTCTGTTATGTCTAATGACAAGTGTATTAGAGAAAACCTGCTGTCAAAATATATATATATATATATATATATATATATATATATATATATATATATATATATATATATATTTATATATATATATATATATATAAATATAATATATATATAATATATATATATATATATATATATATATATATATATATATATATATATATATATATATATATATATATATATATATGTTAGTTATTTTCTGGAAAAAAAGTAATTCATTAAAACTTATATAAGTATAGGAATATGGTATTCTTGGTCAGAACTGCGCATAAAATAACTTTGATAATTTATTACATATTATCATGATAAGAGAAGTGTACATGTGTGTGTGTGTGTGTGTGTGTGTGTGTGTGTGTGTGTGTGTGTGTGTGTGTGTGTGTGTGTGTGTGTGTGTGTGTGTACTCACCTAATTGTGCTTGCGGGGGTTGAGCTCTGGCTCTTTGGTCCCGCCACACAACTGTGTGTGTGTGTGTGTGTTTGGCCGTGGTAAAGCCCCGCTGGCCAGAGGCTGGCCAGCGTTTAGCAGTCTTGACCACGGGGCCCCCCAAAAAAGATCCGGGCCCCTGACTGAAGTATCCTGAAGGTCCTGCAACCCGCCCTCCCGAAGACCGTCGCATTTACGACGTATACGTGACTTTAGGGCCAAAAATTGTCGTGCTAAAAAAATTGGAAGCGGCTAGGGAAAGGGACGTACTAGCCCCGTTTTCTGTTTTAGGTCCTCTCTGGTAGGTTAAGATTAGGGTACTCTAGCACGACATTTTTTTGACGTTAGGGGACACTCGTGAGGTTAGGTTGGTGAGACAAATGAGGCAGGTACAGCTTCACCTCCTCTGTCCTGCCTCTTGTGAGAACAATCTTCCACAATGGAAGGGTCTATTCACAACGCCCACACACACACCACCTTTTTCATAAGTTAATGCTGGTTACTCTGACTCTCTGCCGTCTGTCTGTCTGTCTGTCTCTGTCTCTCTCTCTCTCTCTCTGTCTCTCTCTCTGTCTCTCTCTGTCTCTCTCTCTGTCTCTCTCTCTCTCTGTCTCTGTCTGTCTCTCTCTCTCTCTCTCTCTCTCTCTCTCTCTCTCTCTCTCTCTCTCTCTCTCTCTCTCTCTCTCTCTCTCTCTCTCTCTCTCTCTCTCTCTCTCTCTCTCTCTCTCTCATTCCCAGTTGTGTGGGGTCGAGACTTTTGGAAAAGTATGGCAGGAAGAGTGTGGCTTTGTGACCAGCACCTATACGGGCTGTCTTCCTAGTGTCTAACCCGCAGATTGTCGCCAACTTGGCCACTACAATTACAGCCCCGCTCTTGTGCCAGGTAAGTCCACTACGGGATCACCATAGCCCGTGCTACTTTGGAACATTTGTTCCGAGCAGCTGAATCTAAAACAACAACAACCTGGCCACTCCAGAGAGGTTGTGATGTGA
>NC_091237.1:17707376-17721533 GCF_040958095.1 Procambarus clarkii | reverse complement strand
TCAAGAATCGAATACAGTCAATATTTTGCTTCATTAACAGAAATGCCGTTTTTTTCCATTAATTATTTCGCTCTAAATCAGTTTTCTGTGCCTGTTTTTCCCCTCTTTAAATAGTCTTATCCTCCTCCTCTACCCCATTCCCTTCCTCTTTCCCACCCCCCATTCCTTTCCCTCCTTCCCACTGGTATGGGTACTCCTTTGGGGGTCATTCGCGGTTGTTATCCCTAATTGACCTGTTAAAGTCTTACGGGGGGGGGGGGGAGATGGGGGATGGGGTGGGATGGGGTGGGGGGATTGATGGGGTGGAGTGGGGGGGAGGAGGGGGGTTCCTGGGCCCTAGGGGAAGGGGAGGGGAATTCCGGCTCGCCATTTCTCTCTTATTTCCAGTATGTGACGCGTTCCACCTCGTCACCTGAGACGAGGGTAGATATAGTTACTCTATCTTTTTTGAGATGGATTTTATTTATCTCAATAAACTTGGACCCGTTTCATGAACCTTATATGTGGGTCAGGCTGTGTCACCACCTTGTATCCGGTGACCCTTATATCCGGGAATGTTTGGGGGTTTATCGTTGGGTATGAGAGGTTTGGTGGGCAAGTCCCAGGTGATGGGTTATCTTGAGGTTATCTTGAGATGATTTCTGGGCTTAGCGTCCCCACGGCCCGGTCCTCGACCAGGCCTCCACCCCCCAGGAAGCAGCCCGTGACAGCTGACTAACACCAAGGTACCTATTTACTGCTAGGTAATAGGGGCATAGGGTGAAAGAAACTCTGCCCATTGTTTCTCGCCGGCGCCTGGGATCGAACCTGGGACCACAGGATCACAAATCCAGCGTGCTGTCCGCTCGGCCGACCGGCTCCCTAACACATTGGTTAGCAAGTGGCTGACGCCCCCGCGTGCACTAAACTGCTAACAACTTTACCACCTCGTTTTCTTAACCTAACCATTTGCCCCAAACTCTATTCCCTCAATATTTCATCCCCACTCTTCTCCTCCCTGCCCCCACCTCTCCCTACCCCCGGCACCTATCCTTCTCTACCCTCCCCCGGCGACTATCCTACCCCCCCGGGAGCAGGCAGTACACACACATAACATACATCGCGGCCCAAATGAATGCGAGAGGAACCATTATATGCGGGCGGCCATCGGGTACAACGCGCCGTATAATTAACAATTACCATAAAAATCAGAGCAAATATTAGGGTCGGGCGGGTTAATGGCGCCTCCAAGAGGGCTCTCGTCTGGATTCGCACACGCGGGTGGATGAGTGGAGGTTTGTTCCTAGTACTCTTAGTACTCTTAGTTCCTAGTACCGGTACTCTTCGGGTTGGGCTAAGATGAGGAGGAGACGTCTGGTGGGGCGGCCGCCGGCGTCGACTTGTCCCCTACTTCAGGTCCTTTTGAGCCGTCTCTCAAAAGGACCTGAAGCATGGACGGTGTCGACTCTCTAAAAGCTGGCATAACCAGGGGCTGTGTCGACCCGCCTTCGACACATTTTCCCAGGCTCGTCCGTATCCAATTGGTGTAATTGTGTGCCTAAGCTTGTCTTGGGAAGACGTACTCAAACTAGGCAGTGGAAGCTAGTTTGGCTCAGACTGGGATATGGCTCTCCAAGAGAGCATTCACCGTTACTGGTGAAGGCTCACCGTTACTGGTGAAGGCTCACCGTTACTGGTGAAGGCTCACCGTTACTGGTGAAGGCTCACCGTTACTGGTGAAGGCTCACCGTTACTGGTGAAGGCTCACCGTTACTGGTGAAGGCTCACCGTTACTGGTGAAGGCTCACCGTTACTGGTGAAGGCTCACCGTTACTGGTGAAGGCTCACCGTTACTGGTGAAGGCTCACCGTTACTGGTGAAGGCTCACCGTTCACCGTCCGAAACATCGACACACACACACAGCAGCTAAAGCCAGCGAGGCTTGACGGTGGCTTACCTCGGACGTTTCTTTCTTGCCAAACCCGTCGCTTCAGGGCAGGAGACTTTTTTCATATTTACATCACGAAATCTCTTTTTGAAATTTTGAGTCAAACGCCTCCCAAAGGATTTTTTTTTGATGTAGTTATGAGCGAGCGAGTGCCTGGGGCCCCATAAAATAATGTTAATGAAGTGTGTCATCATTTATTGTCGCTGTAATTGATAGGTCTACCCTCAGGGTTGCCACGTCGCCATATATACACGCCGCAGTCTGCCTCGTGCGCGCCCTCTGCACTATGGCAACTGATCTTATCAACACACTCTTGACATATATAACTTGCAAATGACACGCAGAAGCGTTTAAATACGGGCATCAAGGTCAGGATGGGAGGGTGTGTGTGTGTATGTGTAGGAACAGCGACAGTTTGGTTGGTCACTGGAAACTGAACATGGATAGAGTCATCATAAGAGACCCTCTTTCTCTCTCTTCCCCTACAAGTTCCCCCTCCCTCTCCCTCCTCCTTTTCCATCCCCCCCCCCCTGCTCCTCTGCCTCTCCTCCTCTCCCTCCCTCCCGCCGTGGGAGAGACCGATATCGATGACCGAAGACCGATGGGAATTTTTGAGGAGGCAGCCTCCCGGCCTCTTGTTGAGAGCAAAGAGTCGAGGTTCTGGCGCTCTTTGACACGTGGTGTGTGTTCGGTTTGTTCAGATGTGTTCAACAGCAGTTTGACGGCTGTGGCACTGTGTTGGGGCCACTTCCAGACACTGTGTTGGGGCCACTTCCAGACACTGTGTTGGGGCCACTTCCAGACACTGTGTTGGGGCCACTTCCAGACACTGTGTTGGGGCCACTTCCAGACACTGTTGGGGCCACTTCCAGACACTGTTGGGGCCACTTCCAGACACTGTGTTGGGGCCACTTCCAGACACTGTGTGTTGGGGCCACTTCCAGACACTGTGTGTTGGGGCCACTTCCAGACACTGTGTGTTGGGCCACTTCCAGACACTGTGTGTTGGGGCCACTTCCAGACACTGTGTGTTGGGGCCACTTCCAGACACTGTGTTGGGGCCACTTCCAGACACTGTGTTGGGGCCACTTCCAGACACTGTGTTGGGGCCACTTCCAGACACTGTGTTGGGGCCACTTCCAGACACTGTGTGTTGGGGCCACTTCCAGACACTGTGTTGGGGCCACTTCCAGACACTGTTGGGGCCACTTCCAGACACTGTTGGGGCCACTTCCAGACACTGTGTTGGGGCCACTTCCAGACACTGTGTGTTGGGGCCACTTCCAGACACTGTGTGTTGGGGCCACTTCCAGACACTGTGTGTTGGGCCACTTCCAGACACTGTGTGTTGGGGCCACTTCCAGACACTGTGTGTTGGGGCCACTTCCAGACACTGTGTGTTGGGGCCACTTCCAGACACTGTGTGTTGGGGCCACTTCCAGACACTGTGTGTTGGGCCACTTCCAGACACTGTGTGTTGGGGCCACTTCCAGACACTGTGTGTTGGGGCCACTTCCAGACACTGTGTGTTGGGCCACTTCCAGACACTGTGTGTTGGGGCCACTTCCAGACACTGTGTGTTGGGGCCACTTCCAGACACTGTGTGTTGGGGCCACTTCCAGACACTGTGTGTTGGGGCCACTTCCAGACACTGTGTGTTTGGGCCACTTCCAGACACTGTGTGTTGGGGCCACTTCCAGACACTGTGTGTTGGGCCACTTCCAGACACTGTGTGTTGGGGCCACTTCCAGACACTGTGTGTTGGGGCCACTTCCAGTCTACTGTGTGTTGGGGCCACTTCCAGACACTGTGTGTTGGGGCCACTTCCAGACACTGTGTGTTGGGCCACTTCCAGACACTGTGTGTTGGGGCCACTTCCAGTCTACTGTGTGTTGGGGCCACTTCCAGACACTGTGTGTTGGGGCCACTTCCAGTCTACTGTGTGTTGGGGCCACTTCCAGACACTGTGTGTTGGGGCCACTTCCAGTCTACTGTGTATTGGGGCCACTTCTAGTCTACTGTGTGTTGGGGCCACTTCCAGACACTGTGTGTTGGGCCACTTCCAGACACTGTGTGTTGGGGCCACTTCTAGTCTACTGTGTGTTGGGGCCACTTCCAGACACTGTGTTGGGGCCACTTCCAGACACTGTGTGTTGGGCCACTTCCAGACACTGTGTTGGGGCCACTTCCAGACACTGTGTGTTGGGCCACTTCCAGACACTGTGTGTTGGGGCCACTTCTAGTCTACTGTGTGTTGGGCCACTTCCAGACACTGTGTTGGGGCCACTTCCAGACACTGTGTGTTGGGCCACTTCCAGACACTGTGTGTTGGGGCCACTTCTAGTCTACTGTGTGTTGGGCCACTTCCAGACACTGTGTGTTGGGGCCACTTCTAGTCTACTGTGTGTTGGGGCACTTCCAGACTTCCACTTCTCCTGCACACTTTCTCATCATTGTAATATCTAACACACTATAACCCTCCCCCTTCCCCTCACAATCGCCAAATCATCCCCTTCCCCACCGTCACAACCCCCCCCCCATCATCGCTACAACCCCCTCCCCATCACTCCTACACCCCACACCAACTCCCCGGGCCATCAGCTCTCACAAAGCCACCGCTGAAGGTACTCTGTAAGCGAGATTCGTTCCAGCCATTGACCTCCAACCTTCCCTAGAGTAGCGCTCCTGAAGCCCTCATAGAGGTCTCTGGTCCCTCCTCGTCCCTAGCCTGTGCCGTCTCCTTAGGGACCTACGGCCAGTTAGGCTGCGCACCGCCCTTGTCATCGCTTGCCAGGGACACCAGGAGGAGGAGGGGCGAGGGGCTCCTTTGTGAAGCATTTTGTTATTTCGGATCCCTACTGGGAGGAGCAGGGCCGCGCGGTGATGATACTGTGTTTAGGGGTTGTGTAGGGCAAGGAGGCGTATTGTGGCCCCCTGTGGTGTATTGTGGCCACCAGGGGTGTGGCCTGGCGGTGTATTGTGGCCACCAGGGGTGTGGCCTGGCGGAGTACTGTGACCACCAGAGGGTGTGGCCTGGCCTGGCGGCGTACTGTGGCCACCAAGGGTGTGGCCTGGCGGCGTACTGTGGCCACCAGGGGTGTGGCCTGGCGGCATACTGTGGCCACCAGGGGGTGTGGCCTGGCGGCGTACTGTGGCCACCAGAGGGTGTGGCCTGGCGGCGTACTGTGGCCACCAGGGGTGTGGCCTGGCGGCATACTGTGGCCACCAGGGGGTGTGGCCTGGCGGCGTACTGTGGTCACCAAGGGTGTGGCCTGGCGGCGTACTGTGGCCACCAAGCGTGTGGCCTGGCGGCGTACTGTGGCCACCAGGGATGTGGCCACACCAGGGGTGTGGCCTGGCCGCCTACTGTGACCCCGACGGATGAGACGAAGGAACCTCTTGTCCAGTCAGACACGTTCCATTGTGAGGACCTGCAGCCTCCTTACCTTCTCCATCCCGCCTTTAATAACTACTGGTATAGCTTTCACTTCCCCAGTAGGAGGTGGCTGTTCCTTCCCCCCCCCACACACACCTGCTCCTCCTGCTGCCCCACACCTCTGCTCCTGCTGCCCCACACCTCTGCTCCTGCTGCCCCACACCTCTGCTCCTGCTGCCCCACACCTGCTCCTCCTGCTGCCCCACACCTCTGCTCCTCCTGCCCCACACCTGCTTCTCCCCCACACCAGTATGCAGCCTACACACACACACACCAGCAGGAAGCACGCCATCGTTTCCTGTGTCACGGGCGCCAACGTTACACAGAGTACTTATGGAAACTTTGGCAGTAGGCTATGGTAAGCTAAAATATAAGAAACTTTGGCAGTAGGCTATGGTAAGCTAAAATATAAGAAACTTTGGCAGTAGGCTATGGTAAGCTAAAATATAAGAAACTTTGGCAGTAGGCTATGGTAAGCTAAAATATAAGAAACTTTGGCAGTAGGCTATGGTAAGCTAAAATATACGCGCCAATATGGCTGTGGACGCCCGTGGAGCCGCGCGGACACCTACGCCAATATATCAGCCTAGACTCTTAAAATGAAAGTACATATAGTAACGTTGGGTTGTCGAAAGTACTAATATGTCGTGACGGTCCACCAGAAAGTAGACTTTTGTTGAAGTGATTTGGACAAGTCGGAAAATATTTTATATTTCTGTTAATAAGTACCAAACTTAACCTTTCTAGGCGAGATACGCGCTATCTGAAGCCTAATATAGTACATATATGTGCTATACTAGGCCCAGGAATATAAGAGTTTATTTTTTATTTTTTTCCCCTGATTTATAAAAAGTGGTAAAAAAAGTGGCTTACTGGAGCTCTATTACGATCGACCATAGTTACAAAATGTGCTATCATTTCAGGAGGCTAGGACGCAATATATATATGATAGCACAGCAGATATCCATCAGTCTCGGTCTAACAACACGATGATAACAGCTACAGTAATTGTACCAACACATGCATGATAAAATTACTTGTGTAAAGGAGGAAATGTATATGTTTATCTCTCAGAATGTTCGGTAATATGTTTATTGTTTGTGATGTGTATATATGTATATATTAACACGATGTACTGAACGGGGTGAGAATAGTTTGAGCTACCTCATCCCTTCGTGTGTATTTTACCTCAATAAACTTATTTCAATTTCAATTTCAGTGCATGATAAATATATTCAAGATTAGGCTAGTTCCTCCAACTTTCAACATTGCTTTCAATTTTACATATGATGGTCTAACCGGTATCCCAATCGACCATTTCTCAAAAGTGCATCTGTTTGTGCCTAACCTATAAGCGTACGAACCCTAAGAACCCACTCAACCCGTCGGGTCTATGCATAGAAAATGTCAATATTATGGTACAATAATTTTTAATAGTCGATTCCGTCAAAATTCGAGCGTATTGGAAATCACAATTGATGACTGGACCTCGAGCACAACTAAGCGTATGTGTGTGATTTAAGAGCAAACACACGGGCTCACCATAGCCCGTGCTACTTGGAACTTTTTGTTCCAAGTAGCTAATCATAAACAATAACAAGAAACATTGTAATAGCGACCTACAAACGGCGAGCGATGCTGGAATGGCACGGAACATATTAATGAAGGGTCTCTAATTCCCCTCATAGAGTATCGTATCCCCCTCCGGATGAGTGATGACGGGGCGCGCCCTCTATGTTGGTTTGTGTTGGTCCGACCCGCCTCCATCATGTCCTCTATTGTGCTGCCTTCGCTTAAATGGCTCGCCCCCCGGACCCTTCTCCACTTATTTACGATGGCACAGGGAATTCTGGCCGAGATGGCGTGTAACAGCCTCCTCCTCCTCCTCCCCCTGTTTTTATCTATATGGCTGGCTCCGGCTACGTCGACTCGGGCTTGATATTACGGACGGATCTCTGGAAGAGCCATCAAGGTTATAAGGCGGCCCAGGAGTAGCGGTGGCGGCGCGTCTCCATTCCCCCTACCTCTCCCTGGCTGGGTGATCAGTAACGACATATTTACAGATGCGAGGGCCGCCGACTCCACAATGGCCGATTGGTTACGGTACTTGAGGCGCCGTGGGACTCACCAGCCGGCCACGACTTGCTGCAGATCCTTGCTGCTGCTGGCGGCCCGGACGCCCGCGCCTGCCCGCCCACACCGTCAGCCCGCGCCGTCAGCCCTACACCACCGCCCGCCCACACCGTCAGCCCTACACCACCTCCCGCCCACACCGTCAGCCCGCGCCGTCAGCCCTACACCACCGCCCGCCCACACCGTCAGCCCTACACCACCTCCCGCCCACACCGTCAGCCCGCGCCGTCAGCCCTACACCACCGCCCGCCCACTCATTATACCCATTACCCAGATGACTCTATAAGGTGAGTGTGTGTGTGTGTGTGCTGACCTGGTGGTGCTCCATCATCTCTTACGCCTCGCCTTTAGACCGTCAGTAGTTAAATTCTGTGATGCTTTACATTGGGTTTTCTTAATTTTAAATGCGCATAGTGTGTGTGTGTGTGTGTGTGTGTGTGTGTGTGTGTGTGTGTGCAGGAGCAGGTGGGGGTGTGTGGGTAGGTACTCCTCGCTGAAGTGTGTGTGGGAGCATGGCACTCCAGGTGGCACCTGTGGCCCCCTGGTCATCCTGGGTAGCCTCAGACGGAAGAGAGGATGTGGTGCTACTGACGGACCACACTTCCTGTCAAAATGTTTACCGTTAGGGATAAACGTTCAGATAGAGAATAGCAAATGTATATTTTTGTAGGTTATTGTGTGGTCCACTTCTTCGTCCCTTCCCTGATTGTCCTGGAGCGTTGTGGCCCTTCGTCCCTTGTTTGTGGAGCGTTGTGGCCCTTCGTCACTTGTTTGTGGAGCGTTGTGGCCCTTCGTCCCTTGCTTGCGGAGCGTTGTGGCCCTTCGTCCCTTGCTTGTGGAGCGTTGTGGCCCTTCGTCCCTTGCTTGTGGAGCGTTGTGGCCCTTCGTCACTTGTTTGTGGAGCGTTGTGGCCCTTCGTCCCTTGCTTGCGGAGCGTTGTGGCCCTTCGTCCCTTGCTTGTGGAGCGTTGTGGCCCTTCGTCCCTTGCTTGTGGAGCGTTGTGGCCCTTCGTCACTTGTTTGTGGAGCGTTGTGGCCCTTCGTCCCTTGCTTGCGGAGCGTTGTGGCCCTTCGTCCCTTGCTTGTGGAGCGTTGTGGCCCTTCGTCCCTTGCTCATGGAGCGTTGTGGCCCTCCGTCTCTTCCCTGATTATCCTGAAGCGTTGTGGCCCTCTGTATATCTGTCATTAGCCCTCAACCCTCACCCTCTCAGTTATCAGGGCTTCCGACCGCCCCGTGCGCCCCCTGGCAGGCTGTCTCTGCCTCTTTTATGTGTCTTCCGACGAGTGCCAATCAGGAGTGCCGGCCACTTCCTGCGCCGCCCCTCCGCCGGCTTCCGTCGGGCGTAGGCCTCGGCTCTATACGCACACGGCCTTGCTGGGACCACGCTATACGGGTTCTTCGGGGCAGTGAAGGCTTCGATGTTTTTTTGTGCAAGGTCGGCGTTCGATTCCCCGATGGTTCAAGTGGTTGGATACCGTTTCTCAATCGTTTCCTCGTATCCCTGCTCCTGGTATTCATGTCCCAGCTCCTGGTCCTCATATCCCAGCTCCTGGTCCTCATATCCCTTCCAATTATTACTGTATTTTCACACTGGCTTAGCGCTTTCTCCTAATGACCTCACCTCTACACTGCCTGATTTCGTCTAGTATTTCCTATGCCGATGTCTTGGCTATAGCGGCAACCTTCGTATAGTGGCTTATAATATAGGCTCATATAATATAAGTGGATTTAGTTACCCAGTAGCTCTACGGGCTCGAAACATGAGTTCCGAGTAGCACGGGCTATGGTGAGCCCGTAGTGGACTTACCTGGCACAGGAGTGTGTGACGGTCCACCCGTGTGTGACGGTCCACCCGTGTGTGACGGTCCACCCGTGTGTGACGGTCCACCTGTGTGTGACGGTCCACCAGTGTGTAACGGCCCACCCGTGTGTGACGGTCCACCAGTGTGTGACGGTCCACCAGTGTGTGACGGTCCACCAGTGTGTGACGGTCCACCAGTGTGTGACGGCCCACCCTTATGTGACGGTCCACCCGTGTGTGACGGTCCACCAGTGTGTGACGGTCCACCAGTGTGTGACGGTCCACCAGTGTGTGACGGTCCACCAGTGTGTGACGGAGACACCACAGACCGTAGCCAATAAATCACTCTATCGGCGCCTTTACTAATGACTCCTGGCCCTTATACCCTTACCATTATTCACGTTATATGACACCCCCATTACCCCCTTAGCAACCCTTACTCTCCCCTCCCACCCCCTCGTATACACGTCCAACAGAGCTATACATATGTATATTTTATCATACATTGACGCCGCCGCGAGTTTTGCTCAAGTTTGTTTACATACGCACACACACACACACTCGCACGCACGCACACGCACTGGCACGCACACTCACTCGCACGCACACGCACGTGCGCAAAAACCCTCTCGTCATACCGCACCGTTCCATGCAACCATTATAACTGAAGGAAATATGACCAATTTGAACGGCCATTTACCCCTTTCAATGGGACTTCCGTTCTCATAGGCTGGTGCCATCGGCTAGTATAGTGACACGTGATCAACCCCATCACTAGATTATCCCTCCAGACTCCGCGTCAACTCCAGGACTACCCTCTGGAAGCTCCAGGGTCCGCACCAGCTCCAGGACTACCCTCTGGAAGCTCCAGGGTCCGCACCAGCTCCAGGACTACCCTCTGGAAGCTCCAGGGTCCGCACCAGCTCCAGGACTACCCTCTGGAAGCTCCAGGGTCCGTTCCAGCTCCAGGACTACCCTCTGGAAGCTCCAGGGTCCGCACCAGCTCCAGGACTACTCTCTGGAAGCTCCAGGGTCCGCACCAGCTCCAGGACTACCCTCTGGAAGCTCCACGGTCCGTTCCAGCTCCAGGACTACCCTCTGGAAGCTCCAGGGTCCGCACCAGCTCCAGGACTACTCTCTGGAAGCTCCAGGGTCCGCACCAGCTCCAGGACTACCCTCTGGAAGCTCCAGACTCCGCACCAGCTCCAGGACTACCCTCTGGAAGCTCCAGGGTCCGCACCAGCTCCAGGACTACCCTCTGGAAGCTCCAGACTCCGCACCAGCTCCAGGACTACCCTCTGGAAGCTCCAGGGTCCGCACCTGCTCCAGGACTACCCTCTGGAAGCTCCAGGGTCCGCACCAGCTCCAGGACTACCCTCTGGAAGCTCCAGACTCCGTACCAGCTCCAGGACTACCCTCTAGAAGCTCCAGGGTCCGCACCAGCTCCAGGACTACCCTCTGGAAGCTCCAGGGTCCGCACCAGCTCCAGGACTACCCTCTGGAAGCTCCAGGGTCCGCACCAGCTCCAGGACTACCCTCTGGAAGCTCCAGGGTCCGCACCAGCTCCAGGACTACCCTCTGGAAGCTCCAGGGTCCGCACCAGCTCCAGGACTACCCTCTGGAAGCTCCACGGTCCGTACCAGCTCCAGGACTACCCTCTGGAAGCTCCAGGGTCCGCACCAGCTCCAGGACTACCCTCTGGAAGCTCCAGGGTCCGCACCAGCTCCAGGACTACCCTCTGGAAGCTCCAGGGTCCGCACCAGCTCCAGGACTACCCTCTGGAAGCTCCAGGGTCCGCACCAGCTCCAGGACTACCCTCTGGAAGCTCCAGGGTCCGTACCAGCTCCAGGACTACCCTCTGGAAGCTCCAGGGTCCGCACCAGCTCCAGGACTATCCTCTGGAACCTCCAGACTCCGCACCAGCTCCAGGACTATCCTCTGGAAGCTCCAGACTCCGCACCAGCTCCAGGACTACCCTCTGGAAGCTCCAGACTCCGCACCAGCTCCAGGACTATCCTCTGGAAGCTCCAGACTCCGCACCAGCTCCAGGACTACCCTCTGGAACCTCCAGACTCCGCACCAGCTCCAGGACTACCCTCTGGAAGCTCCAGACTCCGCACCAGCTCCAGGACTACCCTCTGGAACCTCCAGACTCCGCACCAGCTCCAGGACTACCCTCTGGAAGTTCCAGCACCACCAATAGCTCCAGAATCTGGAGCGCTGGGAGCTTCAGCCTCCTCTCCCGCCCTACCCAGATACCAACACAAAGTCCTCTGTACCTCTGGAATTAGTTGCTACTTTGCCAAATTAATATCGTGTAGAATTAGGAAAGACCTGGGTAAATACTGGTAACAGGGTTGTTGATTTGTGGAACCATAACGTGGTGTAGGTGGGGTCCCTTGATTGTTTCAAGCGTGGGTTGGACATGTACATGAGTGGGATTGAGTGGTTATAAATAGGAGCTGCCTCGTATGGGTCAATAGGCCTTCTGCAGTTGCCTTTATTCTAATGACCTTATTCTTTAGTCAGTTTTATTTTCTGTAGGAATAGTGACCCCCGGTCAATATTCGAGGGAGCCGGTCGGCCGAGCGGACAGCACGCTGTACTTGTGATCATGTGGTCCTGGGTTCGATCCCAGGCGCCGGCGAGAAATAATGGGCAGAGTTTCTTTCACCCTATGCCCCTGTTACCTAGCAGTAAAATAGGTACCTGGGTGTTAGTCAGCTGTCACGAGCTGCTTCCTGGGGGTGGAGGCCTGGTCGAGGACCGGGCCGCGGGGACACTAAAGCCCCGAAATCATCTCAAGATAACCCCGCCTCCCCCCCCCTCCAAAAAAAAGGAATACTTTCAAAGTTAACTTTGTCATGCATATTGTTTCGACAGTGATCTGGTGGCATATATAGTGCATTTTTGTGTGTGTGTTTGTCTGTGATTACAAAAACACTGCATTAATTATCTTTGTTGTAAACAAGAGGTCATCGTGAGGCCAAGTTACCTTGGGGGCAAGAACTGAAGGATTATTATGGTCATTAGGCGATAACAAGGGCGGTGATTACGGTGACAACCAGATAACTCGGCACACGTGAGGTTATTTATGACCACGTTAACCTCCCCTCCCCCCCCCCCCTCCTTAACTGCTGATCACCCTGGGTAAATATTTCCCCCCCCCCCCCCCTCTTTTACCAGCCGCTTCTCACGCTCCGCCCAAAATATTTCCTTACGAGGCTTTTCAACACACTAAATACCATCTTGAGGTTATCTTGAGATGATTTCGGGGCTTTTAGTGTCCCCGCGGCCCGGTCCTCGACCAGGCCTCCACCCCCCAGGAAGCAGCCCGTGATAGCTGACTAACACCCAGGTACCTATTTTACTGCTAGGTAACAGGGGCATAGGGTGAAAGAAACTCTGCCCATTTGTTTCTCGCCGGCGCCTGGGATCGAACCCAGGACCACAGGATCACAAGTCCAGCGTGCTGTCCGCTCGGCCGACCGGCTCCCCTAAGAGTAGTACCATGAGTGGTATTAAGAAAAAACTTCTAAATATATTTAAAACTGACCTGAATAAACACCTATGAAAAAGCACCTGGTCACTTAGACTGTGGTTCCTGCCGCAGATTGCACTACAGTTTGCTCGATCAGACTTATCAACATAGTCACGAGACCGGGCCCGATGGACACTGATTCACGGAATCGTTTCCAAGGAGACTCCAGGTACCATAGGACTGATTTACCGAGCAATAATACTCCTAAATCTCAATGATTCTGTAATCTGAATTATCGTAATTTTTGATTCACTTCCTGCCCCTGTCTGTCTATAATGTTTTGTAATGTGTTCTTCTGTAAGGCTTTGTAATGTGTTCTTCTGTAAGGCTTTGTAATGTGTTCTTCTGTAAGGCTTTGTAATGTGTTCTTCTGTAAGGCTTTGTAATGTGTTCTTCTGTAAGGCTTTGTAATGTGTTCTTCTGTAAGGCTTTGTAATGTGTTCTATATGCAGGCGAGGAGTCACAATAACGTGGCTGAAGTATGTTGACCAGACCACACACTAGAAGGTGAAGGGACGACGACGTTTCGGTCCGTCTTGGACCATTCTCAAGGACTTGAGAATGGTCCAGGACGGGCCGAAACATCGTCGTCCCTTCACTTTCTAGTGTGTGGTCTGGTCAACATGATGTTCTATAAAGCAAATTCCAGTTCATTGCAATAATCAAATCAAATCTGAGAAGGACATTGGCAGCTCTAGCTCTTTCTTCCCTCAGTGTTGTGCTTTGCACAACTGCTTTCTCAGACCTGCTGGCCCACCTCTTAAGATGGGCCAGATATCTTAAGATAAGATATACCCACCTAGGGTGTAGGTATATATATATTTATTTTAACAGTCTGTCCTGGTGTGGTTGGTACGGTACTGGTTATGTCAGTGTGTGGGATGCACCTGACTTTCGAAGGTTCGAATCCTTCGCGGAGTTCTGTAAGTTATATACATAGATCTCCTGCACTCACTTTGGTACTTCCCCCGACACACCAGCCTGTTTTTTTTTGGAGTCTGCAGAGAAGTCGCAAGTGAGGACGAGTGTCGGAAACTTGCTGGCAATCAGGGGAAATGTGGTTTGTTCAGCGCCCCTCTATAATATTTGATTGTTGGCATTTTGTTATAGAAAACAAATGAGTTTGTGTGCGTGCGTGCGTGTGTGTGTGTGTGTGTGTGTGTGTGTGTGTGTGTGTGTGTGTGTGTGTGTGTGTGTGTGTGTGTACTCACCTAGTTGTGTCTGCAGGATCGAGCATTGACTCTTGGATCCCGCCTTTCGAGCATCGGTTGTTTACAGCAATGACTCCTGTCCCATTTCCCTATCATACCTGGTTTTAA
>NC_091237.1:17697376-17702376 GCF_040958095.1 Procambarus clarkii | reverse complement strand
TCCTCATATCAGCCCTCACAAAGCCTCATTTCAGCCCTCACGAAGCCAAATATCAGCCCTCACAAAGCCTCATTTCAGCCCTCACGAAGCGAAATATCAGCCTTCACGAAGCCTCATATCAGCCCTCACGAAGCCTCATCAGCCCTCAGAAAGCATCAGCAGCCCTCACGAAGCCTCATCAGTCCTCACGAAGCCTCATCAGTCCTCACTAAGCCTCATATCAGCCCTTACGAAGCCTCATCAGCCCTCAGAAAGCATCAGCAGCCCTCACGAAGCCTCATCAGTCCTCACGAAGCCTCATCAGCCCTCAGAAAGCATCAGCAGCCCTCACGAAGCCTCATCAGTCCTCACGAAGCCTCATCAGCCCTCAGAAAGCATCAGCAGTCCTCACGAAGCCTCATCAGTCCTCACGAAGCCTCATCAGCCCTCAGAAAGCATCAGCAGCCCTCACGAAGCCTCATCAGTCCTCACGAAGCCTCATCAGCCCTCAGAAAGCATCAGCAGTCCTCACGGAGCCTCATATCAACCCTCACGAAGCCTCAAATCTCTGCTGCAATCTCTGGTAAGCACAACTGTATTATATTTATATTGTATGCTATCTCTTTTATCGCGTGTATTTTGAACATTTCTTTTTCTACAAAGAACACATTCCCACATTATACTAGTGAATTTTATGGGAAAATATCTTTCAGTTCATAACCATGTTTCCCAGGAACTTTCCCAGACATAGAGCAACAGAGCATATATATATATATATATATATATATATATATATATATATATATATATATATATATATATATATATATATATATATATATATATATATATAATGGGACCAAAAGGGTTAGATCAATGATTCTGCATGAATTCTAATCCATATTTCTTAGGCCTTTCATCTGAGAAGGAAATTGAATATAGTCTTCATAGTTTAAGTTACTTATCTAAACGCCCTGAGGCATTTCAGCAAGTCCTCAGAGATGCAGGCGAATACAAGATGATGAAACTGCAGTGTTGAGGTGATTAGGAATGTTTCAGGAGGCTACCCTGGTCAGCTGGTGTAGTGGGTGGTTGTAAATTGGCAGTTCTCTCGTGTTCTACATATGAACGGGTTTCTGATAATTGGATGAGTGTTTGATGCCAAGTTCTTCTGCTATGTCAACATTGACTATATGTCAAATATTTTTAGTCGGAATCTCTCTGACGATGGTCAGGTTGTGGATAGAATTATTTTTTTTTAATAGAGATATGTTTGTTTTGTCAAGATACCTTGATTAAATGACTTTCCAACTAGTTATACTGTATGACTAGTAGATAGTATATTAGTTCTTCAAGTTGACTTCTCAACTTCCAATTATTGTGATATATATATATATATATATTTTAGGGGTACCACCTCTGGTGCAATTGCAAGGACCCACATCCTCGAAGAAGAAAACAAAGAGCATTCAGAGAAGATCTTGTGGATTCTCACTGAATACTTTATTCTTTTCTTCTCCTACCACCCCTATTATTTTTTTGTATGTTTTGTTTTATTTTATTGCAATGCTACAGTTATAGAGAACACACACACATAAATACATATATATATATATATATATATATATATATATATATATATATATATATATATATATACTTTATATAATAAATAAAGCACATTATTAGCACATATTAAAGCACATATTATATATATATATATATAATAAAGCACAAAAAATAAAAAAGGAAGGGGGTGGTAGGAGAAAAGCACACAGAAACTGTATTGGAGGGGATCTAAACATTCCCTCTAATGCGTTATGCGTGGTTTCCTCCGAGGCTATGGGTCCCCCTTCTTCCAGCTAGAGGTGGTACTCCCTCCCTTTTTATATATATATATATATATATATATATATATATATATATATATATATATATATATATATAGTATCCTTTCAAATTGTAAATTCAGTGTCGTTCACTCCATACCAAAAATGTAAAATATATTTTTAGACTGAACCTGTTTAGGGCATAGTTGTTGTAATGATCTGTATAAGTTGTTAAGGTTTCTTTCATGTTGACAGAAATGTGGAAGACACCATTACCTTCCGAAATTGTTACCTTCAAGAAAGGCAGCTCGTCTTGACTATCTTACAAGTAAGTCTAAGAGTGGAATTTGGGTTTCTTTAGTATTGTCAAGTGTTCATTCTATTTTACTTATTTAAAACTAATTCAGTGAAGTAAATTTATTAAACATACATCAATATTATAGGCAATTCAGGTTAAATGTAATGATTCATTGCAAGTATATCTAGCCGAGTATACCCCACACAACACACACACATACTAAGGGGGAGTACACTTCCCGACAAACACTAGGTGAGTATTCCCACCCAACAAACACAAATTAGGGAGGTACACCCCCTCCACAAATATACTGTGTGAGCACATCTAGGCGAGTATACAACTCATTCCTCCTCTACACACACACACATCAATGACGTCATACACAAGTTACAGATTAATGCGAACATTACCAGTATCGTTCGTGTTTGCATAACTAGCCTCAGTGACATAGAATACAGAACTGTATATCACTGGTACATTACAGCCTGCAGTTATATTGTTGTCCATCTGTAGGTTCTTGATATCTTGGAAAGTGATCCTGCCTCAGGATTCCTGAAACCTTTCTCCAACATTCCAGTATGTCCAGGGCGCACAGCCCCTGGTAAGGCTCCTGGAACAGCCTGCTAGAGGTCCTGAATATCCTGGTGCATGTCCTAAGACATCCTGTTGCAGGCCATTGGGCTGTTTATTGCAGGCTCTGGGACATCCTTATGCAAACCCGGGACTGCCTGCTACAGGCCCCGGAACTACCTGCTGCAGACCCGTAGTATAGGTTTTGAAAATGATCCGCTAAAAGAAAACAATGACGTTATCTTGAGTTATCTTGAGATGATTTCGGAGCTTTTTCAGTGTCCCCGCGGCCCGGTCCTCGACCAGGCCTCCACCCCCAGGAAGCAGCCCGTGACAGCTGACTAACACCCAGGTACCTATTTTACTGCTAGGTAACAGGGGCATAGGGTGAAAGAAACTCTGCCCATTGTTTCTCGCCGGCGCCTGGGATCGAACCCAGGACCACAGGATCACAAGTCCAGCGTGCTGTCCGCTCGGCCGACCGGCTCCCCATAAGGGAGTTTCCTGGCCGTTTTCCTATGTAAATCCCATGGAGATGAGCTGTGGCGGAGCACGGGGAGGTCACACCGGGATCCCAACGTAAGGCCTGTGAAACATATTCGTAGAAAAATCCAACGGCATTTTTACCTGGTCCGCCATTGGTCCAACACGACGTCGCCTCTGCTCTGCTTCGAGGCGGCTTACGAACACCTCCACATTAGAGCCTTCAGCCTCGGCGCTGCCGCTTACGCCCATGGAGACTGTTTTAATACGCTAATTAACTCCTTTTATGGCACTAGGAACACTGTTAATTTAATGATAACGTTTGTGTGTTAGTAAGGGAGTGTGTATGCCTGTGTGTGTGTGTGTGTGTGTGTGTGTGAAGTGGGTGGCGGAGGGGCAGCAGCCATGTTGATGATCTTCGTACACGCGGGAAAGACATTACCCGGGAGGACACTAAGAACTTATCAAACGGACTACTGTCGCGGGATATTACCTTTTATGCTCGGGCGACGTAAAGCCTTAAATGGCGTGAAAATGAATCGATGGAGAGGCTTGTATGTGGCTGGCTGGAGGGGGCGATTCCTATATGTTTTATAGTGGTCTCTCAGTCATCAGCGGAGAGAGAGATGCGCACTTGGCAGCTTTTGTTTATTTTGCTCATTTTGCCCTTGCTCGAGCGCTTGCAAGTTGGTTCATGCTGGGGATAATTTTAAGCGGTGCCTTGGGTGTGGAGGAGAGATGACCTGGCTTACTCCGCGGCTCTGACGGTAAACGAGCGAGTGGAAAACTTTTAAAACTCGCCTCTTCGGAAAATCTTGTGCAACCTAGCTTCTTCCCAGCGCAGTTGCCATCGACACTTCCCCTCTTACTTTCTCCGCTTATTTGCAATTTACTCGCGTTCCTACGCCGGAAATGGAGCAGTATGAAACGTTTTAACGTTGAATATGACGACCGTCAGAGCTCACAGAGTTACCAGGGACGAAACCCAACTAAAAGGGTTGAGAAAATAAGAGTGAAAATGTGGCAGGCAGCAGCCTCTCACAGTGGGAGGAACTTGTCCGACAAAAGAAACAAAAGCGGTCCGTCTTGCCGACAATGGCGGCCCTTCCTCACACTACACCTATTTGTTGGGTTCCTGTTATGATGCTCCCCGGCCTGCCATTATCCGACGAGGAGTGGGGGAGAGGGGGGGAGCAGGAGGAGATGATGGAGAACAAGATAAAAGCTGATGAACAGGAAGAGGGAACTTGCGAGAAGGGCGGTGGAGGAGAGAATGAGGCTACGAGAAGGGTAGTGGCGGGCGACCACGCTCTCTTCTCCCGCCAATTGTCGCCACGACACTGTCACCGGCCGTGGCGGGAGTCCGTGGCTGCAGCCACGGAGGAACAGGGGGGCAAGGGAGTAACGCAAGTGAAGGAAGGAGTGACAAGTATGAGGGAGAGCGTAACAGGAATGAGGGAGGGAGTAACAGGAATGAGGGAAGAGATAAGTAAACAAAAGATGGGGAGGATAACACGGGGTGATGATAAATGGGAAGAGACAGAGGAAGAGAAAAACACATGAAGATAGACGAGTTAAGGGAGACATGATCACCACATACAAAATTTTCAGTGAAAATAGACTAGGTAGATAAAGGCAGATTATATAATACGGGTGGTACTCGAACAAGGGGACACAGGTGGAAACTGAGTACCCAAATGAGCCACAGAGACATTATAAAGAACTTTTTTTAATGTCACAGTTAATAAATGGAGTGCATTATGAGGTTTTGTGGTAGAGGCTGACTCCATACACAGTTTCAAGTGCAGATATGAGCCCAACAGGCTCGGGAACTTGTACAC
>NC_091237.1:17674876-17694876 GCF_040958095.1 Procambarus clarkii | reverse complement strand
CTGTGGGGGAGGGCTGGGGGTTGTGGAGGGCTGGGGGTTGTGGAGGGCTGTGAGGGAGGGCTGGGGGTTGTGGAGGGCTGTGGGGGAGGGCTGGGGGTTGTGGAGGGCTGGGGGTTGTGGAGGGCTGTGAGGGAGGGCTGGGGGTTGTGGAGGGCTGTGAGGGAGGGTTGGGGTTTGTGGAGGGCTGTGAGGGAGGGCTGGGGGTTGTGGAGGGCTGTGGGGGAGGGCTGGGGGTTGTGGAGGGCTGTGAGGGAGGGCTGGGGGTTGTGGAGGGCTGTGGGGGAGGGCTGGGGGTTGTGGAGGGCTGGGGGTTGTGGAGGGCTGTGAGGGAGGGCTGGGGGTTGTGGAGGGCTGTGAGGGAGGGTTGGGGTTTGTGGAGGGCTGTGAGGGAGGGCTGGGGGTTATGGAGGGCTGGGGGTTATGGAGGGCTGTGAGGGAGGGTTGGGGGTTGTGGAAGGCTGTGAGGGAGGGCTGGGGGTTGTGGAGGGCTGTGAGGGAGGGCTGGGGGTTGTGGAGGGCTGTGGGGGAGGGCTGGGGGTTGTGGAGGGCTGTGAGGGAGGGTTGGGGTTTGTAGAGGGCTGTGAGGGAGGGCTGTGGGTTGTGGAGGGCTGTGAGGGAGGGCTGGGGGTTGTGGAGGGCTGTGGGGGAGGGCTGGGGGTTGTGGAGGGCTGTGAGGGAGGGTTGGGGTTTGTAGAGGGCTGTGAGGGAGGGCTGGGAGTTGTGGAGGGCTGTGAGGGAGGGTTGGGGGTTGTGGAAGGCTGTGAGGGAGGGTTGGGGGTTGTGGAGGGCTGTGAGGGAGGGTTGGGGGTTGTGGAGGGCTGGGGGTTGTGGAGGGCTGGGGGTTGTGGAGGGCTGGGGGTTGTGGAAGGCTGTGAGGGAGGGTTGGGGGTTGTGGAGGGCTGGGGGTTGTGGAGGGCTGGGGGTTGTGGAGGGCTGGGGGTTGTGGAAGGCTGTGAGGGAGGGTTGGGGGTTGTGGAGGGCTGTGAGGGAGGGTTGGGGGTTGTGGAGGGCCGTGAGGGAGGGTTGGGGGTTGTGGAGGGCTGTGAGGGAGGGTTGGGGGTTGTGGAGGGCTGTGAGGGAGGGTTGGGGGTTGTGGAGGGCTGTGAGGGAGGGTTGGGGGTTGTGAGGGAGGGTTGGGGGTTGTGGAGGGCTGTTAGGAAGGGCTGGAGGTTGTGAAGGGCTGTGAGGGAGGGCTGGGGATTGTATAGGACCATGAGGGAGGGCTGGGGATTGTATAGGACCACGAGGGAGGGCTGGGATTGTATAAGGCCATGAGAGAGGGCTGGGGATTGTATAGGGCCATGAGAGAGGGCTGGGGATTGTATAGGGCCATGAGAGAGGGCTGGGGATTGTATAGGGCCATGAGAGAGGGCTGGGGATTGTATAGGGCCGTGAGAGAGGGCTGGGGATTGTATAGGGCCATGAGGGAGGGCTGGGGATTGTATAGGGCTATGAGAGAGGGCTGGGGATTGTATAGGGCCGTGAGAGAGGGCTGGGGATTGTAAAGGGCCATGAGGGAGGGCTGGGGATTGTATAGGGCCGTGAGAGAGGGCTGGGGCTTGTATAGGGCCGTGAGAGAGGGCTGGGGATTGTACAGGGCCGTGAGAGAGGGCTGGGGATTGTATAGGGCCGTGAGAGAGGGCTGGGGATTGTACAGGGCCGTGAGAGAGGGCTGGGGATTGTATAGGGCCGTGAGAGAGGGCTGGGGATTGTATAGGGCCGTGAGAGAGGGCTGGGGATTGTATAGGGCCGTGAGAGAGGGCTGGGGATTGTACAGGGCCGTGAGAGAGGGCTGGGGATTGTATAGGGCCGTGAGAGAGGGCTGGGGATTGTACAGGGCCATGAGAGAGGGCTGGGGATTGTATAGGGCCGTGAGAGTGGGCTGGGGATTGTATAGGGCCGTGAGAGAGGGCTGGGGATTGTATAGGGCCGTGAGAGAGGGCTGAGGATTGTATAGGGCCGTGAGAGAGGGCTGGGGATTGTATAGGGCCGTGAGAGAGGGCTGAGGATTGTATAGGGCCGTGAGAGAGGGTTGGGGATTGTATAGGGCCGTGAGAGAGGGCTGGGGATTGTATAGGGCCTTGAGAGAGGGCTGGGGATTGTATAGGGACATGAGAGAGGGCTGGGGTTTGTATAGGGCCATGAGGGAGGGCTGGGGATTGTATAGGGCCATGAGGGAGGGCTGGGGATTGTATAGGACCATGAGAGAGGGCTGGGGATTGTATAGGGCCATGAGGGAGGGCTGGGGATTGTATAGGGCCATGAGGGAGGGCTGGGGATTGTATAGGGCCATGAGGGAGGGCTGGGGATTGTATAGGACCATGAGGGAGGGCTGGGGATTGTATAGGACCATGAGGGAGGGCTGGGGATTGTATAGGGCCATGAGGGAGGGCTGGGGATTGTATAGGACCATGAGGGAGGGCTGGGGATTGCATAGGACCATGAGGGAGGGCTGGGGATTGTATAGGACCATGAGGGAGGGCTGGGGATTGTATAGGACCATGAGGGAGGGCTGGGGATTGTATAGGACCATGAGGGAGGGCTGGGGATTGTATAGGACCATAAGGGAGGGCTGGGGATTGTATAGGACCATGAGGGAGGGCTGGGGATTGTATAGGACCATGAGGGAGGGCTGGGGATTGTATAGGACCATGAGGGAGGGCTGGGGATTGTATAGGACCATGAGGGAGGGCTGGGGATTATATAGGACCATGAGAGAGGGCTGGGGATTGTATAGGGCCATGAGGGAGGGCTGGGGATTGTATAGGGCCATGAGGGAGGGCTGGGGATTGTATAGGACCATGAGAGAGGGCTGGGGATTGTATAGGACCATGAGGGAGGGCTGGGGATTGTATAGGACCATGAGGGAGGGCTGGGGATTGTATAGGACCATGAGAGGGGGCTGGGGATTGTATAGGACCATGAGAGAGGGCTGGGGATTGTATAGGACCATGAGAGAGGGCTGGGGATTGTATAGGACCATGAGAGAGGGCTGGGGATTGTATAGGGCCATGAGAGAGGGCTGGGGATTGTATAGGACCATGAGAGAGGGCTGGGGATTGTATAGGGCTATGAGGGAGGGCTAGGGATTGTATAGGGCCATGAGAGAGGGCTGGGGATTGCATAGGGCCATGAGAGAGGGCTGGGGATTGTATAGGGCCGTGAGAGAGGGCCAGAAGCTGACCTCTCCTTCAAATAAACGTCTTCAGACAATGTGTACATGCAACATTAATGAGTTGTGTTTGAGGCAGTGTTGTGGGCGGTGGTGGGCGGCGGTGGGCGGCGGCGGTGGGTGTGGATGACAGTGGGAGCTTGAAGCCCCTGTAAAGAGCACAATACGCCTTCCTTCACACCCACTAAATTATGACAAATGTATATATTTGTATATATATATATCATATTTTAAGAGCTGAAATTTTCATCTTTAACTCTTAGAGCGAGAGTGTTACTACACCCTGGAGCGAGGGCCCAGCGAAAATCCCCAGCTAGGCCCCCAACGCCCGGCTGGCGACCGCTTGTATCCCATTCAGCATACGTCCTTTGTATCGGGTGAGGGACGCCAGTAGCCGCCCCTCTATAAACATGTGTAACGCGGAGGGCTTCCGCTTCCACAAGGACCTGGGTGTATTGTGCGTGGGGCAGAGTCGTGGTAGAGGCTCATCTCCTCCTCCTCCAGGAGGCTCCTGGGCTCGCCTGGAGGAGCACCATCCGTGACTCCACTCCTGGGGGCCAGATTCATGAAGCTCTTACGCCAGTACTTACGAACGTGTACATCTTAATCATTGACGGCTTTAGTTGCATTTATTAAACAACAGTTTACAAGCATGAAAACTTGCCAATCAGCTGTTGTTATTGTTATAAACAGCCTCCTGGTGCTTCGGAGCTCATTAACTGTGTGATAATTGTAAACAAAGCCGTCAAAGATTGAGGAAAGATGGACAGGTTCGTAAGTGCTGGCGTAACTGCTTCGTGAATCTGGCCCTCTGGTCTCGGCGCTGGAGTGGAGGTCCGGTGTGTGTGCTCGTCTCCTGCTGGGGAAGGGAAGGAGGAGCCGTAGCGCCTCAAGGCTAACAGCGGTGATCGAGCTTGGACTCGCACACCCCCCCCAACACCATCAGTTCTTATGGTGGTTATTAATGTGTAACTTTTGTCTCCCGTGAATCTTGCTGTTGTCTGTTGTGTGTCTTCACGACTTCTTCCTCTGTCTGTCACCTTTTCTCTCTCTCCCTCTCACTCTTTCTCTCCCTCCCTCTCACCCTTTCTCTCCCTCCCTCTCACTCTTTCTCTCCCTCCCTCTCACCCTTCCGTCCCTCTTACATTTACTCCATAGGCCTTCGTCTCTCTCACCCTTGGTCTTTCATCCTTTTCAGTCACTCTTGCCCTTTCTCTCTCTCTTATTCTGTTATTACCTAGAATCTTCCTTCTTACCCATTGCTCTCGTCCTGTCATACTCTCCCTACCTCTCCCCCTACTCTCTCTTTCCCCATAACTTACCTTACCTAACATTCAAACTGGCCTTAAACTCACCTGAGTTTAAACTTTCATCACATTCACTCACCTATCGAATTTTGGGTCATTCATCTTTCCTCTCCCCAGATCTTCCTAGATTCCCCAGATCTTCCTAGATTCCCCAGATCTTCCTAGATTCCCCAGATCTTCCCCATTTCTCCCCAAGTCTTCCCAGGTTTCTCCAGCTTTTCCCCAGGCTTCCCAGGTCCGGCCTTGCGTTCTATCGTCTGCCAGAGTAAGTTATGGAAATACCTCCAGTACATTATCCAAGGCGAGGAGACGACGGGAGTAAGTTTTCGCGTAGCTAAATATTGTCACGAGGGCGCCCCTAGCCTCTATTTTCTTCTCCATTTCTCCAATATAAAGTGTGGATGGACCTCTCGAGGGGGGACGAGTATTATACTTTTAGAGGCAAACTTTTGCACTTGATTTGGGGGACGAACTAGGTGTACTCACTTAGTTGTACTCGGCTATTTGTGCTTGCGGGGGTTGAGCTTTTTGGTCCCCGCCTCTCAACTGTCAGTCAACAGGTGTACAGGTTCCTGAACCTATTGGGCTCTATCATATCTACACTTGAAGCTGTGTATGGAGTCAGCCTCCACCACATCACTGCCTAATGCATTCCATTTGCCAACCACTCTGACACTAAAAAAAAATCTTTCTAATATCTCTGTGGCTCATTTAGGTACTCAATTTCCACCTGTGTCCCCTAGTGCGTGTGCCCCTTGTGTTAAATACCTTGTCAATACCTCTAAGAATCTTGTACGTGGTGATCATGTCCCCCCTAACTCTTCTGTCTTCCAGCGACGTGAGGTTTAATTCCCGTAGTCTCTCCTCGTAGGTCATACCTCTTAGCTCGGGTACTAGTCTGGTGGCAAACCTTTCAACCTTTTCCAGTTTAGTCTTATGCTTGACTAGATATGGACTCCATGCTGGGGTGCATACTCCAGGATTGGTCTGACATATGTGGTATACAAAGTTCTGAATGATTCCTTACACAAGTATCTAATGTTAGCCAACCTGGCATATGCTGCTGATGTTATCCTATTGATGTGGGCTTCAGGGGACAGGTCTGGCATGATATCAACCCCCAGGTCTTTCTCTCTCTCTCTGACTCTTGTGTGTGTGTGTGTGTGTGTGTGGGTTTGTGTGTGTGTGCGCGTGTGTATGTATGTATGTATGTATGTATGTATGTATGTATGTATGTATGTATGTATGTATGTATGTGTGTATGTATAGGTGAGAGAGAATAGGGGTAGGTGTGTGTAAGGGTCTCACTAGGAGAGACTGCCACATCAGGTCTGCCTCAGTACAACAAACCTCTAATTGGTCTGCCATAACCTTGTTATCTTTCCATTGTAACAAAGCATCAATACACAAAAGCCGTTTTCCACTATAATCTATTTTTTGTATTAGGCTGATCAATGTATTATGAATATACAAAACAATACATATTAATCTCGCTGTTAGGTGAGGCTGAAAATAGGTGATGGGTGGATGTCACCTGATGGGGGGATGTCACCTGATGGGTGGATGTCACCTGATGGGTGGATGTCACCTGATGGGGGGATGTCACCTGATGGGTGGATGTCACCTGATGGGTGGATGTCACCTGATGGGTGGATGTCACCTGATGGGTGGATGTCACCTGATGGGTGGATGTCACCTGATGGGTGGATGTCACCTGATGGAGGGATGTCACCTGATGGGTGGATGTCACCTGATGGGTGGATGTCACCTGATGGGTGGATGTCACCTGATGGGGGGATGTCACCTGATGGGCGGATGTCACCTGATGGGTGGATGTCACCTGATGGGTGGATGTCACCTGATGGGGGGATGTCACCTGATGGGTGGATGTCACCTGATGGGTGGATGTCACCTGATGGGTGGATGTCACCTGATGGGGGGATGTCACCTGATGGGTGGATGTCACCTGATGGGGGGATGTCACCTGATGGGTGGATGTCACCTGATGGGGGGATTATCACTTTGTAGATGAGTTGTACTGCCATGGGTGGGACTGGTCAGTGACAGGGTAGTGACAGACTGATGGAGGTGGTGGTCAATCTTTGTGACCCATCACTGCGGGGCGGGGCCGTGCAGTGATGGGTCATTGATCCCGTCACTAACAGAGTAGAAGGGCGTGGACACACCCCCACAGGCACTGCCCCGCACCACCGCGGCAGTGACACTTCCTTAAGGCACTCACTTGCAAGGAGCGTGGAACAGTACCTTTCCTCCCCCACCTCCATCTTCTTCAATGATCTCCTGCATTAATCGCGGAGTGGGGATGAGAGTCATATATCATTCTGATCCTCAATCAGCGAGAACTCCAGAGGATTTTTACACGCCCAAGAGAAATGGGTCGACGGCCGGCGACGGGCGGGTTATCCATCTTCGAATTTCCCGCCAAAACTGCTTTCCTCTTTGTTCGATAGCGGTCATTAATTATTGGCAATTATACGCATCACCCGCACTCCCTCCCGGCGGTGGGTGGGTGGGATGGAAGGAGAGGACGAGGAAGGGTGAGTGGAATGGAGGAAGAGAAGGTGGTAGAAGGAAGAGAAGGAGGTAGAAGGAAGAGAGGATATACTCGTAGCCTGTACCGCGTTCGAGGTCCAGTGGGAGGAATATTTTACCTATCGCAGATCCAATCGTTATGGTAAAGGTCCGAAATGTTGTCACTCTAGTTTCTTGTACTCACTTAGTTGCACTTGCCTAATTGTGCTGGCGGGGGTTGAGTTCTGGCTCTTTGGTCCCGCCTCTCGACCGTCAATCAACTGTTGTACAGATGCCTGAGCCTACTGGGCTCAGTACTCACCTAATTGTGCTGGCGGGGGTTGAGTTCTGGCTCTTTGGTCCCGCCTCTCAACCGTCAATCAACAGGTGTACAGGTTCCTGAGCAGGTGTGTGTGTGTGTGTGTGTGTGTGTGTGTGTGTGTGTGTGTGTGTGTGTGTGTGTGTGTGTGTGTGTTTACTATTTGTGTCTACAGAATTGAGCTATTCGCTCTTGGATCCCGACTTTCGAACCAATCTACTTTTCCTCTATTATATCTACTACATATATGTCTTTCAAATTCTCCTCCCCGGGTAGCAGCACGTAGCAGCTGTCTAGCTCCCAGGTACCTATTTAATGCTAGGTGAACAGGAGCATCAGCGTGAAAGAAACTCTGCCCATTTGTTTCCGCCGGGATCGATATCGAATCCGGGCCATTAGGATTACGACCCCCAAGCGCTGTCCACTCAGCCGCGAGGCTCCCAAATGTGTGTGTGTGTGTGTGTGTGTGTGTGTGTGTGTGTGTGTGTGTGTGTGTGTGTGTGTGTGTGTGTGTGTGTGTGTGTGTGTGCGTGTGTGCGTGTGTGTGTGTGTGTGTGTGTGTGTGTGTGTGTGTGTGTGTGTGTGTGTGTGTGTGTGTGTGTGTGTGTGTGTGTGTGTGTGTGTGTGTTGGATTAATAATTCTGAGCCGCGTTATTCTGATACTCTCCATCACACGCAAGCCAGACATGAGAAATATTGTATCGCGTTGCAGGAGGTATGCTGAAGAGGCGGGCCCGGGAGCTACAGCTCCCTCATGCCCCCTAGTGTGGACTAACGCTAGTGAGAGAGAGAGGGGAGGCGAAAAAGAGGGGAAGGGTGAAAGGTGGAACGAAACGAGTAGGTGAGGAAAAACAGCAAGAGTAAGGGGAGAGAGAGAGAGAGAGAGTGAGGGGAACGCTGCTCCCCTCGACCTCTGAGGCCTCGAGGGACCAACAGAGAGCCACCGCACAACACCGCAAACATGTCGAGTGGTATACACCATGTTGGAGGGTGGCGGGGGGTGGCAGGGTCAGAGGGGGGTGGCCGAGAGGGTGCCACACCCCAGGAGGGTCCAGCAAGTATCTGGCAGACCTGTGGAGGACCCCTGAGAGAGAGGGAAGACCCCTGAGAGAGAGAGAGAGAGAGAGGGAGGGGAGAACTAGGAGCCTCAGGAGCTAGGTACACCCTCGGAGGACCCTTGCACAGGAGGGTGCTGGGAGGAGCAACAACACTTCATGTTAACCTGAAGATTTGAGGGCTAGGAGGTGGCTTGGAGCCATCTCCTAGCCCAGGAGATCCAGGAGAATGTGGATAGGAGAACTGTGATATTTATTTTGAGGATGGATGAGGCCAGCAAGAACATCCCATAGAGGTTGATAGGCCTTGATAACCCTCCAGATGTTGATAGGCCTTAATAACCCTCCAGAGGTTGATAGATCTTAATAACCCTCCAGAGGTTGATAGGCCTTAATAACCCTCCAGAGGTTGATAGATCTTAATAACCCTCCAGAGGTTGATAGGCCTTAATAACCCTCCAGAGGTTGATAGGTCTTAATAACCCTCCAGAGGTTGATAGGCCTTAATAACCCTCCAGAGGTTGATAGGTCTTAATAACCCTCCAGAGGTTGATAGGCCTTAATAACCCTCCAGAGGTTGATAGGCCTTAACAAACCCCCTGAGCTTGATAGGCGTTAATAACCCTGCAGTAATTGACAGGACTGAAGCCCAACATAACCCCAAGCCCACCTAGCTAAGCATGTTTCAAACTTATAAGCCCACTATTAACTGGTGGAGTGGTTGACGAAGCAGCCAGCCAGCCAGCCAGGCTTAGTGCCTTACCAATAGTCACCCAGATTAGTGCCTTTGTGTTCATATCAACAATAGAAAATAAAAGTTTACACTCGTTAGATGTTACAAATGAGCAGAATAACAACAGACTTTGATTCGAGAACAGTCAACGCTATTTTCTTTAAGGCTGAACAACATCAACAAACGTGTTCTTCAGCTAGCATAACATTATGTGACTTTTCTTGAAGATGGAATATTTCTTTATCATACCCCATCTTAAATTTGGTAATATTTTGATAATCAAATGTTTGTGGTAACGGACCTTCACTGTCGAAAGCAGTCAGGCTAGGAGGGCCCTGACGGCTGAGTGGATAGCGCTCGGGGTTCGTAGTCCAGAGGTTCCGGGTTCGATCCCCGGTGGAGGCGGAAACAAATGGGCAGAGTTTATTTCACCCTGATGGCCTCCTGTTCACCTAGCAGTAAATAGGTACCTGGGAGTTAGACAGCTGCTACGGGCTGCTGCTTCCTGGGGGATGTGTAACAAAAAGGAGGTCTGGTCGAGGATCGGGCCGCGGGGACGCTAAGCCCCGAAATATTCTCAAGATGACTTCAAGAAGATGGTAGGTCAGAAGAAGCGATAACTAACTACCTGATGTGAGTCATTGCTGTCCATATCTACTCCCAAGGCTTAATTTAATGTATGTTGTTTGCGTGCGTGTGTGTGCGTGTGTGTGTGTGTGTGTGTACTCACCTAGTTGTGCTTGCGGGGGTTGAGCTCTGGCTCTTTGGTCCCGCCTCTCAACTGTCAATCAACAGGTGTGTGTGTGTGTGTGTGTGTGTGTGTGTGTGTGAAATTGAAATTGAAATAAGTTTATTGAGGTCAAATACACACAAAGGGATGAGGTAGCTCAAGGTATTCTCACCCCGTTCAGTACATTGTGTTAATACATACATAGACACACATCACAAACAATAAACATATTACCAAACATTCTGAGAGATAAACATCTACATTTCCTCCTTTACACAAGTAGTGTGTGTGTGTGTGTGTGTGTGTGTGTGTGTGTGTGTGTGTGTGTGTGTGTGTGTGTGCGTGCGTGCGTGTGTGCGTGCGTGCGTGCGTCCGTGCGTGTGTAATTACCTAAGTGTAGTTACAGGATGAGAGCTACGCTCGTGGTGTCCCGTCTTCCCAGTACTCCCCAATGTGTGTGTGCACGCAAAGTCCTCTACTATCGCGCGCGTGCGATAGTAGTGGACTTTGTCATTCATGACTGAATCGTTCAGACAACGTAATGACCCACGTGGACGATACTTCAAGTTTGAATTACAGGTCAAGTTACGTGACTTGACAAATTAGAGGGTCGGCAGAACACCTTCCATTATACTACAGTTTACAGTTAGAATTAAGAACATTTTCTTCAAGATTGTAGACAGTTTACCAGCTGGAGTTTGAGTTCAGGAACCCCCGTTGCCGACTGGTTTACACCATCACCCTGGTGACGGGTGCCACGCTAGAGTGCCATGTGTGGCACTGGGTCGGCAGCCTTGGGTGTGGCATAGTGCCACCAGCCCCTGGGCACGGCACAGTGCCACCAGCCTTATGCCCGGCACAGTGCCGTAAAGAGGGAGAGGGGAGGGGGGTCAACACACGACAAAGGCCACAATTACTCTCAGCTGTAGTTCAGTGGCGTCAAATTGTTTGCATAATCCAGATAAAAAAAATGATTGTCCTCCGTATCTCCTGATGTTTTATGGCACAATTTGTGTAAATTGGCCGGCCAGCGGGTAATTTGAAACTGCTAATGACTTAATGGGCCGCTCTAGCATTTATTCTCAGCCAATTCCACCAACCTAATTTGCAAACGCAAGCAAAATGCGGAGACTTTGTCGTCACGGCTGATGGTCTGTCATGTCTCCTTCATTTATGTCATCTGAGAGTCAGAGGTATACAGGTAGGGTGTGGTACAGGGTGTGGTACAGGGTGTGGTATAGGGTGAGGCGAGTAGGGTGACTTAGTGGCCCATCGGAGGCCACTCGCCAGGGCCCCAGAGGCCACTCGTCAGGGTCCTAGAGGCCACTCGCCAGGGCCCTAGAGGCCACTCGCCAGGGCCCTAGAGGCCACTCGCCAGGGCCCTAGAGGCCACTCGCCAGGGCCCCAGAGGCCACTCGTCAGGGTCCTAGAGGCCACTCGTCAGGGTCCTAGAGGCCACTCGCCAGGGCCCCAGACGCCACTCGCCTGATAATAGCCTCCACAGTCACACCAAAATAACATGTTAAATCCAGTGTCGGCGGCGCCCGAGCCAGCGAGCGCCGACACTGGGTGCGCTGCATGGAACCAGTCTACTGTGAATGATCACTTTCATCCCGCCATAATTCACACTATAATCAATATCTGAAATAACTGATACGCAAAATTGGTCAGCAACAATGCCGTTTCCGACACAAATATTGGGAGGTGGGTGTGGCGCGGGCATGGGTAGTGGTGTGGCGCGGGCATGGGTAGTGGTGTGGCGTGGTGTGGCGCGGGCATGGGTAGTGGTGTGGCGTAGTGTGGCGCGGGCAGGAGTAGTGGTGTGGCGTAGTGTGGCGCGGGCATGGGTAGTGGTGTGGCGTAGTGTGGCGTGGGCATGGGTAGTGGTGTGGCGTAGTGTGGCGCGGGCATGGGTAGTGGTGTGGCGTAGTGTGGCGCGGGCATGAGTAGTGGTGTGGCGTAGTGTGGCGCGGGCATGGGTAGTGGTGTGGCGTAGTGTGGCGCGGGCATGGGTAGTGGTGTGGCGTAGTGTGGCGCGGGCATGGGTAGTGGTGTGGCGTAGTGTGGCGCGGGCATGAGTAGTGGTGTGGCGCTGGCTGTACTTACCTAGAATATGATGGTAAAAGGGTTAAGCGTTGGATTCTAAGCTCCCCCCACTAGAATCATCAGTTGTGTAGCACAACGATTCTGCTGTTTTTAGTGTACTAAGGCCGCTACAACCACTGCTTCACCGACCTCTGTACTTATCGACCAATCTTACGCGGGAGAAATTCCTTCCGAGGTATGCGTGTTTCTAGCCAAGGCTCCTCCAGACTTGGACGTGGAGGGCACGCCGGGCACAGCGTCCCGATGGAACCATCTCTAAATATCCTTTCCGAGCGTTGGAGCAGCTGCTTGTTACTGGGGGTGGTAGTGATGATTGGCGCTGGCGCCTTTGGTGATGCTAGTGTATTGGTAACGGCGGCCATGGCGACAAACAAGGCTTTGAGTAACGCACATACCCCGCTACACCAACGAGGAGCGCGCCCATGGCGACAAACAAGGCTCTTGAGTAACGCACACACCCCGCTACACCAACGAGGAGCGCGCCCATGGCGACAAACAAGGCTCTTGAGTAACGCACACACCCCGCTACACCAACGAGGAGCGCGCCCATGGCGACAAACAAGGCTCTTGAGTAACGCACACACCCCGCTACACCAACGAGGAGCGCGCCTGCACTAGGCTGTGGATATACACGGCAGAGGAGTTACGGTGGTAAACGGGCTTGAACGCATTCCTGGTGAGCCTCGCCTCCCGCCCCATCATCACAGCCTGCCGGACAAGTCAAGTGTGAAATGATCGCTATTATACCGCCCTTCCTCTCTCTTTGGGGCAGGCGGGGGGAGAGGGGGTTAAGTTTTAAACGAATTCCTGAGCTTATTACTCGCTGTATTGTGTATTGTGTTGTTAGAGTTGGTTGTGGGAATGTTCCTGCCTCGCCTACCCACATATAGCGTGTATATATATATATATATATATATATATATATATATATATATATATATATATATATATATATATATATATATATATATATATATATATATATATATATATATTTATTGGTACCAGTCTTTCTTGCAAACATATGTTGTTGAATACGACCGAAAGGGTAAGATTAATAATTCTAACACGAATCTTCTCAATATTTCTTACGTTTTTCTTCACTGTCGAGGGTAATTGAAAAATTAACTCTCCAAAATTCATTCTTTATTCAGGCGTCAGAGCAGTAATAGAGAATTAATTTTTGGAGAGTTAATTTTTCAATTACCCTCGACAGTGAAGAAAAACGTAAGAAATATTGAGAAGATTCGTGTTAGAATTAGAATGCATTTGGGTTTGGACCCATCCTCAGAGAGCATTAGACACTTGAGTATTTGTTAATCTCTGAGAAAGGGTGCAATCGTGAAAGCATACTCAGATCTAAACCTTTTTTCCAGTAATTATGGTTTATTTTGCCTATATATTGTATATATTTTCACACACACACACACACACACACACACACACACACACACACATACACACACACACACACACACACACACACAGACACACACACACACACACACACCACGATAGTTCACAGTGTTCATAGTTCACTACCAGCTAATGGTAGTCTGTAAGAACTACCAGTCACTCTCAGTAAGGTCGAAGTGGTCTAGATAGAGGTGAGACATCCCCGATATCGTACTGACTGGGCAGTTTGGTACTTCGTGGTAGGCCTTGGTGGAGGGTGTGATTCTAGGCCTGTGAGAAAGTAAGTTTAGGTTAAAGGCCTTTGTGCCGGGAGGTTTAGTTTGAAAATACAAAGTTATACCTAGGTTGAGGGTAAAATAATAGGTCGATTTTCAACCAATTCACACTCGGACAACTTTCATGCACATATAATTGATGTCTAAACGGAACACACACACACACACACACACACACACACACACACACACACACACACACACACACACACACACACACACACACACACACACACACACACATACACACACACACACACACACACACACACACACACACACACACACACACACACACACACACACACACACACATGTGAAAAACTACCTACACCTGAAGTTTTGTTGCCTCTTATACGGCCACATGTGTGACTGTAGAGCAGGGACGGCTGGTGATGCGTTGCCGCTGAGCAAGTTGTGTTGTTGTTGTTCTAGATTTAGCTACTCAGAACGAAGTGTCCATGTAGCACAGGCTATGGTGAGCCCGAGCCCGTAGCTGAGCAAGGCAGCAAGTGGTAGGAGTAGGAGGTGCTTCTCCTGACCATACACACACAACCAGTTATACCAGCCATCATCGGAAACAAGCGAGTGGTTGGTGGCTCCTGTTGTCCTCCTGGCCAGACACACACACACACAACCTTTCAGTCCTCTCCAGTCATCAACAGCAGCATACGGTACAGTCATGTTGGGTCCGACATGACTTGACGTCTGTTCCTACCCTCCCTATCTCCAGTCTGTCTCCCTTCGTCATAGCAACAGACCAGTTAGGAAGGGGACTGATGGGGTTCCCGGATGACCAGACGGTCAGTTGTGTCGTGCAAGACAGGGAGGGGAAGGGGGGGATGGGAAGGGAGGGATGGGGAGGACACATATTAACAGGCGGGAGGGATTATGTTGCGTCAATGTGGTGGAATAATTCAGTGCCGCTGAAGGGAGCCTAGGGGTCTCCACCTCGCCTCCTGCTGGTGGTGGCCACGCCGCCCACACCCTCCACCTCGCCTCTTGGTGGAGGGTGGGCGACGTAGCCACCACCAGCTTGGTGGAGGGTGGGCGTCGCCCACACCCGCCACCTCAGCGCAGCACTGGCGAGAGCCAGGTTGTACAAATCACCATAATATCTTCTACAAGCCACTCAAGCCCATGTCACCTCTAAAGTGCATCAATCATCACCACCCCCACCACCCACACCTCAACAAGCCCCCCAACAATAAACTACCATTTCTGCTCGAAACGCTTTGCGTAATAGTGGCTTTAGGCATTGTATGTACTAGCTCTATCTATAAAGCCAACAAACTTTGTAAATCTCTTTATGTATGTACCTTACCTAAATAAAAATTATTATTATTATTATTATACCAAACAAGAGACTAGATATATAACCACCCCAACACACTTCCTAACCCCCTACACGTTCTTATCACTAAAAAAAATCACAAACTATAGAGCACATTTTTGGTCAAGAGGCTGCCGACCCAAACATACTGACACTGCAACAGCCTCATGTTACCAGTTGATTGACGGTTGAGAGGCGGGATCAAAGAGATCAACCCCCGCAAGCACAACAAGGTAAGAATATATCTTTTTGAACGAGTAGTTAACAACAGAATGGACGAACAAAGTCCAGTTCTCAGCGTCACTACAGGCACAAATGTCGAATTTTAAGACTAATGATGAAATTGAAATTGCCAAGTCTCATTGCGTCAAAGATCTGGAGTGGGGGTCATGGTTAGTACGAATTTAAAGCCAAATCAAAAAATGGAGAAACGACAACGTTTCGGTCCGTCCTGGACCATTAACTGACTCGATAATGGTCCAGAATGGACCGAAACGTCGTGGTTTCTCCATCACCTGATGCATGGTTCGGTCATCATATCTTCAGCCATGTTATTGTGACTCATCGTCTGGTTAAAGCTAAAAAAAATAAATCATTGCATAAATATTCGAAATAAGGCAAATAGAACACTGGGATTTATTTCTAAAAGCGTTACCAATACAACATCTGGTGTTATTCTTCAGCTATATCATGCTCTTGTTAGGCCCCATTTAGATTACGCAGTTCACTTTTGGTCACCATACTATAGAATGGACATAGATTCACTAGAAAGTGGTCAACGTTGGATTACAAAGTTAATCCCAGGAATTAGAAACCTTCCATAGGAAGAGAGATTGAGAAAGGCTTAGTAAACATTCTCAAGAAAGACTTGAGAATGTTGATTTAATTGGATAAGCTCAGATTTCTTAAAGACCTGGGTAAATACTGGCATGGAAACAGGGTTGTTGATTTGTGGAACAGATTTCCGAGTAATATAATAGACGTGGGATTATTTAATTGTTTCAAGCGTAGGTTAGACACCTACACACACATATATATATATATATATATATATATATATATATATATATATATATATATATATATATATATATATATATATATATATATATATATATATATATATATATGCAGTATAGGCTTTATGCAGTTTCATTAATTCCTATGTATCTGTGTTCAGAATTCCCAATTAAACTTTAACAACTGACTGCCAATTACCGCACCACTACACATAACTAACACCAGTTATTATATATAACATCAGTAATTATAACTAACGCTAGTTATGTTATCTAACATCAGTAATTATAGCAAAGATCACTGATTATAACTGATGATTTTTTTAATTGTAACTAACAACAGCAAATTACTGATATTTAAATTAATGATGTTAGTTATTATAGGTATTGGTAGTTATAATAAATGGTGTTAGTTATAATTACTGATGTTACATATAATAACTAATGTTTGTTCAGAGACCGGGCCGCGGAGACCTTAGGCCTCCCGGAACCAGCGCAAGGTAATATCAGTAATTGTAACTAACATCAGTAACTATAACTAACATCAGTAACTCTAACTAACATCATCAATTGTAGTAGTACACAACGATTTAACATCAGTTACAATTATAATATCTAGTAATTATATTCACTAATGTTATCAAATAACTGACAGTGAAAATTATTGCACCTTATAAATAACATTGAAAATGCGTGAGTAATATAATTACTGAGAAAGCCAGTAGAAATCCACCAAGAGGATTCGAACCAATATGCTCTGTGTATGTATATGTTCTCCCAAGCACACACCTTAGACCACCACACTACGACATGGTAAAAAAAAAGCATTTGCAGCCTGGGATTCTACTGAATCCTCTAAGGTTTCTGAGGTCTCGTCTAATCCCAAGTCTGGGATTTCACGCATTACCTACATACACCTCGGCTGTGGTATAGGAGTTTCAGCCCTCAATGCATCTTCTCTTGAAATCAGATAGCAATCACCTTAACGTGAAGTGTCAATGAGAGAATCAACTGGAGCCGTAGGGGAGATTCGAACCTGCGCACATTGGGTACACCAAAGCACATACCCTAACCCACTACTGTTTTTCTTATCATTATTAATAATAATAAGTCATAGTAATATTATTATTAATTGATAGTAATCTCATTATTTAGGGTACAAAACACACATGTATTTATGTATTATATATACATAAGGGTGGGTTTTTTATCCTATGTTATTATGTATATGTTAAGACATTACCACTACTTAATATCATTATAAATAATAATTCATAATAACATTATTAATAATAATGATTCATAGTACTATCATTACTACTAATAATGCATAGTAATATTTTAGTGTTATTGATAATATAGCCAAGTAATATCACCATTATATAGCGAAGTAATATCACCATTATAAAGCCAAGTAATACCACCATTATATAGCCAAGTAATACCACCATTATATAGCCAAGTAATATCACCATTATATAGCCAAGTAATATCACCATTATATATCGAAGTAATACCACCATTATATAGCCAAGTAATACCACCATTATATAGCCAAGTAATATCACCATTATATAGCCAAGTAATATCACCATTATATAGCCAAGTAATACCACCATTATATAGCCAAGTAATATCACCATTATATAGCGAAGTAATATCACCATTATATAGCCAAGTAATATCACCATTATATGGTGATATTAATTCATAATTCATTATATGGTGATATTAATTCATAATCCATTATATGGTGATAATGATTCATAGTACTATCATTACTACTAATAATGCATAGTAATATTTTAGTGTTATTGATAATATAGCCAAGTAATATCACCATTATATAGCCAAGTAATATCACCATTATATAGCGAAGTAATACCACCATTATATAGCCAAGTAATACCACCATTATATAGCCAAGTAATATCACCATTATATAGCCAAGTAATATCACCATTATATAACCAAGTAATACCACCATTATATAGCCAAGTAATATCACCATTATATAGCCAAGTAATATCACCATTATATAGCGAAGTAATATCACCATTATATAGCGAAGTAATATCACCATTATATAGCCAAGTAATACCACCATTCTATACCAGGGGTGGCCAAACTTGCTTGATATACTAAATATTACATATCATATTACATATTTATATTACATATGATCAAGTTCAGATGTTTGAGAGCCGCGGGACATGAACGAAATTTACACTTTGGTTCTTATTGCTACATACACATTTTGTTACTAAAATTGTATAGCAATTTAACAAAATTTTATCATAAACACAATAATATCTATTCATGCATGCCGTTTTTAAACTGTTCAGTTGTATTAGTTTCAATAATCACTAAGACACAATTATGTAATAAAAAACGTAAACCACCTGTTTTATATATATTTTGATATAAAAATATTATAAGATATTTTGATGAAATAAGATAAAAATTAGATTTTAATCAGGTTTCCACCATACAGTTTTAGTCCTAGTCTTTCCACCTTAGTAACAATTAGATTTTTTTCACAAGCCGCATATTGTAGGCCAAAGAGCTCCATATTGTTGGGCAAAGAGCTCTATATTGTTGGCCAAAGAGCCGCATATTGTAGGCCAAAGAGCTCCATATTGTTGGCCAAAGAGCTCTATATTATTGGCCAAAGAGCCGCATATTGTAGGCCAAAGAGCTCCATATTGTTGGCCGAAGAGCTCTATATTATTGGCCAAAGAGCCGCATATTGTAGGCCAAAGAGCTCCATATTGTTGGCCAAAGAGCTCCATATTGTTGGCCAAAGAGCTCCATATTGTTGGCCAAAGAGCCCCATATTGTTGGCCAAAGAGCCGCATATTATAGGCCAAAGAACCGCATATTGTAGGTCAAAGAGCCCCATATTGTTGGCCAAAGAGCCCCATATTGTTGGCCAAAGAGCTCCATATTGTTGTCCAAAGAGCCCCATATTGTAGGCCAAAGAACCGCATTTGTTGGACAGCGTGCCACGCATGTTAGCCACCCCTGTTATATATAACCGTACTAATAATAATGATAACAACACTCATAAGAGGTTAAGAGGAGGTTTGGTCAACACTCATAAGAGTGTTACGACTCATAAAGACTTAACAACAACTGAAGCAGCCACGCTGAAGCCTCATTAACAACCCGAAGCCTAATATCACAAGCCCAGCCACAATAACGTTCCCACTAATCGCTCACAATAACAACTATAACTGACAAATAATAACGAATATTACTAATAACGGACATTAACCTTAAGGAGTTACAGACCAGACAATCTCCAAAAGAATATGTTTATTTGTGATGTGTGTCTATGTATATATTAACACGTTGTACTGAACGGGGTGAGAATAGCTTGAGCTACCTCATCCCTTTGTGTGTATTTGACCTCAATAAACTTATTTCAATTTCAATTTCAATTTCAATCTCCACAAGAAGCAGTCAAACTATCGCAAAATAAAAATAATAAATAATAATATCCGTATTCAAATTATATCAAATCCACATTAAAATGGAGAAAAAGAGAGAGCTGTAGCCACTGTACGTGACTTAACTGCAGACATGGAGGATATATATATATTTATAATTCAGCGCTAATTTAAAATGTCCGCATAATTACATTTTTTACACATGCGCGAAATTAAGTGGCTAGGCTGTAGAGTCGAGTCGATTCTAATGTGAAGCCGAGAGAGGTAGAGAGAGAGAGAGAGAAAGTTTAGATTAATATATAAGTGTGAGGGAATTTACCGTCGGAAAACGGCCTATCGCGATAGAGTAATATTTGAAGTATGGAGCGATATTTATGACAGCGTATATTACGAATATGGATATACGGTGATATATCAGTATTACGATGATCTGACAATATTATAATTGTATGTTACAGTAATCTGTAATCCCTTACTGTATGGTGTATTGCTGTAATCGTTACCGCAATGTGTTGCGGTAATCCTTACCTCAGTGTTGAAGTAATCCGTAA